>NW_026689839.1:92500-122500 GCF_943734765.1 Anopheles ziemanni | reverse complement strand
ATATGCTTAAATTCAGGGGGTTGTCACACATGAACTGAGGCTTATGTACCTTGCGGTTGTTATCGTCACATCTGGCTTGCGACTACTTTGTTTCAATGTCCAATATGTACCGTTGGACTCGGTTAACGGGCTGTTAGCCCGCGTGTGGTTTAACTCACTGATACCTTCCATTGCCCATACGCTAGTTTGTTTGTGTTCCTTTGGTCAACTTCCATACTTGAATCATTTGTGCTACCGCTGCTGCTTCGACGCTACTTTGACATCTTCGCTTCTATTTAAATAAATAAATAAGCTGAAGCTAGACATCAGTAAACACCACCACAGACACCACAAGCACGCCTTCTCCTCGTACTTCCGCCTCACGCGGGAACACGGACGCTCTAAATACTTCGAATTCCAATGCCAGTATATTGTAAACCACGGGTTCTTTAATGCTAGCGGGTCGTCGCGACCCTAGTTAACATCATGGTGCACGTCTCGTGACGGGTGTCACGGCGTAGTTAAATGTATGCGATACATTTCTCAAATATAAGCGCTCAGTCATCTGTACATCATGGTAGGTTCCCACGACGTGCAATATGCGTTCAACTTATCAATGTTCATGTGTCCTGCAGTTCACATTATGACGCGCAGTTAGCTGCGGTCTTCATCGATCCATGAGCCGAGTGATCCACTGCCGAGGGTGACTAACTTGCGTAAGCCGCCGCTGTGCGCGTATACCCGTTCCCCGTAGGGAGGAGCAAGCCGCCGCTTAGAGACGAAGCATAAAGTGTCCTCATTCCACATAGGGCAAGCTGGATGAATCCATTTTACCCAGGACGGCCGAAGCGGCGTGGACCAGGGGAGAACTGAACCTTATACTTCACACCACAGTAAGTCTACGTGTCCTCTTCCACATAGGGCAAGCTAGAACTAACTATCTTACCCAGGACTGCCGAAGCAGCGTGGACCAGGGGAGGAACACACTTTTCATGGAAACGTAAGGCATCCATGACTGCCATAACGTAAGCCGCCGCTGTGCGCGTATACCCGTTCCCCGTAGGGAGGAGCAAGCCGCCGCTTAGAGACGAAGCATAAAGTGTCCTCATTCCACATAGGGCAAGCTGGATGAATCCATTTTACCCAGGACGGCCGAAGCGGCGTGGACCAGGGGAGAACTGAACTTTATACTTCACACCACAGTAAGTCTACGTGTCCTCTTCCACATAGGGCAAGCTAGAACTAACTATCTTACCCAGGACTGCCGAAGCAGCGTGGACCAGGGGAGGAACACACTTTTCATAGAAACGTAAGGCATCCATGACTGCCATAGTGCGTAAGCCGCCGCTGTGCGCGTAAACCCGTTCCCCGTAGGGAGGAGTCAAGCCGCCGCTTAGAGACGAAGTATTAAGTGTCCTCTTCCACATAGGGCAAGCTAGAATGAACTATCTTACCCAGGACCGCCGAAGCAGCGTGGACCAGGGGAGAACTGAACTTTATACTTCACACCACAGTATTGAGTAATGTGCCCTCTTCCACATAGGGCAAGCTGGAATGTTCCATTTTACCCAGGACGGCCGAAGCGGCGTGGACCAGTGGAGGACTACACAATCATGAGGTTTGATATCGACTTGTGTGTTTCAATAGGGTACCGATGGTATGTTTTGAACCGATTTGATTTAGCCATTCTGAAGTCATCACTTGGTTGAAGCGCTGAACTAGGGAGGCATCGTTTACATATATATTGGTTTTTGCATGCTCTACAGGTTAATGTCATGAGGTTGGCTATCGAGCATGCCCAAGTGATGACTTGATTGTGTGCTTGCTTGAATTCTTCACATTTCATACCATCGGTTAGTTGTCGAATCATTCCTCGATCTAACCTTCGTTCTTGGTTCATGTATGCTCTCTTCCACATAGGGCAAGCTAGAATTAACTATCTTACCCAGGACCGCCGAAGCAGCGTGGACCAGGGGAGAACTATACTTTGTCTTGTATGCCCTCTTCCACATAGGGCAAGCTAGAACTAACTATCTTACCCAGGACCGCCGAAGCAGCGTGGACCAGTGGAGGACTATACTTTGTTCATTACACCACAGTATTAAGTATGGTGTCCTCTTCCACATAGGGCAAGCTAGAACTAACTATCTTACCCAGGACCGCCGAAGCAGTGTGGACCAGGGGAGGACTATACTTTATACTTCACACACTAGCCATACTGAAGTCATCACTTGGTGGGGGTGAACTACGGCGGTATCTATCGTTTTGGTTCGGTCTATATAGGGTCGCTTGCATGCTCATTCGAATATAATGTAATTGTGTATGGCAATATGAGCATGCCCAAGTGATGACTTTGTTTCAAGCTCAACAGGTAGGGTATTGAGTCCTCTTCCACATAGGGCAAGCTAGAATGAACTATCTTACCCAGGACCGCCGGAGCAGCGTGGACCAGTGGAGGACTCTATACTTTATACTTCACACCACAGTATTGAGTACTTCTTGCATAAAGCCCCTAATGAGAACCACGAGGGCTCTCTCAATGTAGAACCACAAGGGCTCTAGTACCGATTCTCTCGGTACGGCTTGGTCCGTGTTCCTTTATGCTTGTACTCTTAGAAAGTCTCAACCCGGAGGTCTTGACTTTGATTGTCATAGTTGGACTACGACGGGGCATCCGACCATTGCTGATCGAACACCCCTGATTCACCATCTTTCGGGTAGGCGGTACGCGTACCTCCGGACGCGGAAGTCTCAACCCGGAGGTCTTGACTTTGATTGTCATAGTTGGACTACGACGGGGTATCCGACTCATCGAATACCCCAGAAGCACACCATCTTTCGGGTAGGCGGTACGCGTACCTCCGGACGCGGAAGTCTCAACCCGGAGGTCTTGACTTTGATTGTCATAGTTGGACTACGACGGGGTATCCGACTCATCGAATACCCCAGAAGCACACCATCTTTCGGGTAGGCGGTACGCGTACCTCCGGACGCGGAAAGTCTCAACCCGGAGGTCTTGACTTTGGTTGTCATAGTTGGACTATGACGGGGCATCCGACCATTGCTGATCGAACACCCCTGTTACACCATCTTTCGGATAGGCGGTGCGCGACACCACCGACGCGGAAAGTCTCAACCCGGAGGTCTTGACTTTGTATTGTTGGATAGTCCTCTTCCACTATAGGGCAAGCTGGAAATATTCCATTTTACCCAGGACTGCCGAGGCAGCGTGGACCAGGGGAGAACTTCACGGAATCTTCAGGCATCCATGATTGCCATAGTGCGTAAGCCGCCGCTGTGCGCGTCAACTCGTTCCCCGTGAGGAGGAGTCTAGCCGCCGCTAAAAGACGAAGCATTAAGTGTCCTCATTCCACTATAGGGCAAGCTAGAATTAACTATCTTACCCAGGACCGCCGAAGCAGCGTGGACCAGGCGAGGACTATACTTTATACTTCACACCACAGTATTGAGTACGACTTGCATAAAGCCCCTAATGAGAACCACGAGGGCTCTCTCAATGTAGAACCACGAGGGCTCTAGTACCGATTCTCTCGGTACGGCTTGGTCCGTGTTCCTTTATGCTTGTACTCGCGGAAAGTCTCAACCCGGAGGTCTTGACTTTGATTGTCATAGTTGGACTACGACGGGGCATCCGACCATTGCTGACCGAACACCCCTGATTCATCATCTTTCGGATAGGAGGTGCGCCCACCTCCGACGCGGAAGTCTCAACCCGGAGGTTCGGACTTAGAGTTTTTCCCATTTAAAAGTTTTTCTCTTAGCCATACTGAAGTCATCACTTGGTGAACGATTGAACTAGGGCGGGTTAATCGTTTATAGGTATCGTGTGGTTTGCATGCTCTCTTAGGTTAAGGTCATGTGGTTGGCTATCGAGCATGCCCAAGTGATGACTTTGTTTCACGCTTGCTTGATTTCTTCATGATTCCCTGTTATATAGTGTAATCATTCGAGAACAGGGAATCTTTGGTTTTGCTCAACAGGTATTGGATGTCAACTTGGTATCTAGATCGCATTAAGTCTCAACCCTTAGGTTCGGACTTGTATAGTGACATCTTGTTACGGTCTTGAGTCTCAACCCGCAGGTTCGGACTACTTAGTGTTTGATCGAATATAATATGGCAACTTGTGCCTAAGTCTCAACCCGCAGGTTCGGACTTCTGTTTATTTGGCCAATGTATGTATAAGGCAACTTGTGCCTAAGTCTCAACCCGCAGGTTCGGACTTGTGTATTTGTTCGAAGTCATGTATAAGGCAACGTGTGCCTAAGTCTCAACCCGCAGGTTCGGACTTGTTAGTGTTTCGTCAACTTTCATATGGCAACTTGTGCCTAAGTCTCAACCCGCAGGTTCGGACTTGTGTATTTGTTCGAAGTCATGTATAAGGCAACTTGTGCCTAAGTCTCAACCCGCAGGTTCGGACTTGTGTATTTGTTCGAAGTCATGTATAAGGCAACGTGTGCCTAAGTCTCAACCCGCAGGTTCGGACTTGTTAGTGTTTCGTCAACTTTCATATGGCAACTTGTGCCGAAGTCTCAACCCGCAGGTTCGGACTTCTATAGTGTTTCGTCAATTATCATATGGCAACTTGTGCCGAAGTCTCAACCCGCAGGTTCGGACTTCTGGAAGGATCACTTGGCCACTAATGATCCTTCCGCAGGTTCACCTACGGAAACCTTGTTACGACTTTTACTTCCTCTAAATCATCAAGTTCGGTCAACTTCGATAAAGCAGACGCGGTTCACGAGGATCCAGCGAACGATCATCTCCAAAGACCTCACTAAATAATCCATCGGTAGTAGCGACGGGCGGTGTGTACAAAGGGCAGGGACGTATTCAACGCTGGCTGATGACCAGCACTTACTAGAAGTTCCGAGTTCATATGGACCATTGCAATCCATAATCCCTACTAAGTGAGTATTTGAGTGATTTCCCGTTCCTCTCGGAATAGGAGACACGCTGCTACCCACATTGTAGCACGCGTGTAGCCCAGAACATCTAAGGGCATCACGGACCTGTTATCGCTCGATCTCATTTTGCTAAACACAAATTGTCCTGCTAAGCAGCGTACCGTAAGTGCACTTGCGCACACGAACAGCGAAGGTGTCAGGTCATACTCCACCGAAAGGTCCTAACCCGTTCCAATCGGCATCGACGCATTAACGCTGACTGCGTTCTAGTTAGCATATGTGAGTCACGTTCGTTATCGGAATTAACCAGACAAATCAATCCACGAACTAAGAACGGCCATGCACCACTACCCTTAAATTTGAGAAAGAGCTATTAATCTGTCTCACCTCCATAAGTTCGGACCTGGTAAGTTTTCCCGTGTTGAGTCAAATTGAACCGCAAGCTCCATTTCATTGTGGTGCCCTTCCGTCAATTCCTTTAAGTTTCAACTTTGCAACCATACTTCCCCCGGAACCTGACTTTGGTTTCCCGGAAGCTACTGAGAGCACCTGGTTGTAGCGTCTCCCAATTGCTAGTTGGCATCGTTTACGGTTAGAACTAGGGCGGTATCTAATCGCCTTCGATCCTCTAACTTTCGTTCTTGATTAAAGAAAGCATCCTTGACAAATGCCTTCGCTTTAGTTAGTCTTACGACGGTCTACGAATTTCACCTCTCGCGCCGTAATACTAGTGTCCCCAACTACTTCTGTTAATCATTACCTCCGGTCTGAGTACAAACCAATGAAAGATTAGACCAAGGTCGTATTCCATTATTCCATGCAAGATTATTCTAGGGCGTTTGGGCACCCTGCTTTAAGCACTCTAATTTGTTCAAGGTAAACGTGAGCGGTCGAGCTCTATGTTACACTTGCACCCGTTGAAGGGCACACCATGACACAGACTTGGTGCCCTACCACACCATTGAGTCGCAACCAGATTCCGACTTGGCCCACCGACCACGGGTTGACCGGGTCGGCGGAGCCGGACTGTGTTGGACAAGTATCAACTTCGAACGTTTTAACCGCAACAATTTTAATATACGCTAGTGGAGCTGGAATTACCGCGGCTGCTGGCACCAGACTTGCCCTCCACTTGATCCTCGTAGAAGGATTTATGCTCTACTCATTCCAATTATGAAACATCATTAAAGAGTTTCATATTGTTATTTCTCGTCACTACCTCCCCGTCCCGGGATTGGGTAATTTACGCGCCTGCTGCCTTCCTTGGATGTGGTAGCCATTTCTCAGGCTCCCTCTCCGGAATCGAACCCTGATTCCCCGTTACCCGTTGCAACCATGGTAGTCCTCTATACTACCATCCATAGTTGATAGGGCAGATATTTGCGAGATCTGTCGTCGGTGCGAGACCATACGATCAGCATCATTATCCAGACTTCAACTCAATGACACGGAGAACCCGCGATTGGTTTGACTAATAAGTGCACCAGTTCCCGCGAGGGTCCTGGCATGTTGCATGTATTAGCTCTAGATTTTCCACAGTTATCCAAGTAACTAGGTTGATGATCTCGTAAATTATAGCTGTTATACTGAGCCTTATGCGGTTTCACATTAAATCTGTTTGTACTTAGACATGCATGGCTTAACCTTTGAGACGAGCGTATATTACTGGTAGGATCAACCAGAATTCCGACTTTGCGTTCGAATGTTCATTGTCCCATTGCACCCGGAGGAGCAAACACCACGTTCTATATGTTGTCAAGTCCGGTAGCACACGGGAGGCGAGCCCCCGTGCGAACCTCATTGCCCTCGTATCACACACACACCCGATGCACCGGACAGGCACTTGAGCGGCATTCGACTCCGCTAAGCGCTCGTGCGCCCGATTGTGCATGCGCTGACGGGGCCTTCATACCCCTACCACAGCGACCTTATGCCAAACTTCCATGAATACTTAGGTGAGCTGACAAGGGCCTTCATTTCCCTACCATCAACTAAAGGACACGCTAGGCGCGTCCGATCATTGCAACTGCGGGGCTTTCATACCCCAATCACCACAGTACGCAATTCACCAGAGTTTAATCACAACCCCCCCGGACATGGCACACTATTAACTTGCAACAAAACTTAGTGTGTGCCGGGCACATCGGTTCCACAAAATCATTCCCGATGTACCCCAATTGGGGTTGCGAACGCATTCACGGTCCTCTGACACACCCAACCAAGCGTGGATACTACATACCTCAAACACCCAGTACACTAACAGACAAATCAACATATGGTTGCTTTCCCCCAGACATTTGCCAATCACTTGGCACCCGGACGGGAACTCGCTCCTGATTGCGCCATTGCCACCCATTTGCCAAGAGCGAGTTCTGTATGTAGATTTCATTTGGAAAGACAACCGTGTACTGGATATTCTATCCGACGATTACAGATGACGAGTACGAGACTCGACTACACTCACGGATAATACATTTTGGGTCGAGATTGCTTTCGGGGTTTTCGATTGGTCTTGCGCTTGTAAACGTATAACTTTGACTTGTGGTAACCTCGGTATGTTAGTCGATCACGTGGTTGTGAACTGGGTAGGGGTGAGCAATCTGTTCACTTGCACTCTGGGTAGGAATATGGTGAGCGCTATAGGTTAAAGATCATGGTATGGTTCCATCGTGATGACTTTCGCTAGATAGTAGTATGTTTGGATAGTTATAACGTTTTTGGCCATTTGTTCATAGTGTTCGGTTCATTCAGGAATTCGATTGGTCTTTGCTTCACACACGTGGTCGATCACTTGGATGTGAACTAGGGTGAGATTAAGGTGTTCACTAGTGCTCTTCGGTTTTGGATCAGTAATGAGCACTTGATTGGTTTCGCATAATATGTATCCATAGTGATGACTCTTTCCAGCTTAAGATTTCGTTACCGGTTTCGAATCCTCCCCACGTTCGCTTTTACTTGGTTAGGTTTTCGAGTGTAGATTTGAAAGCAATCTCATGTATGTATCCCATCTGATATAAGCCACTGACAGTTCATGTCACCTCGTTCAACTCTCGCTGGGTCACAGAAGTATGTTACTGCGCCCATTATCCCTACTCGGATAGGTTCGGTTCGTTCGTTTTATACTACGGTGAGTAAACTCAATTTGTGCATCGCATAGCCATGGAAAGCAAGCTTTCGCGGGCCTCTTCGACTGTTTTGATACGAGCTGTGCCCGTGATGCTTGTCATCCCAGGATACTAGACCCCTTTGGACGACCGCATGACCATCAGAAAGTAAATTCCACGTTCGATTTGGGGTGTGAACCCCGAACATAAAGTCTTTGTGTAGAACCACGAGGGCTCTATAGTACCGATTCTCTCGGTACGCTTGGTCCGTGTTCCTTTATGTTCGTACTCTTGTGAATAAGATTCACGTTCGTTTTGGGATATTTGCTACTGTCACCGTTTGAGTACTATGGGGCTTGAACCCCTAACATAAAGTCTTTGTGTAGAACCACGAGGGTTCTATAGTACCGATTCTCTCGGTACGCTTGGTCCGTGTTCCTTTATGTTCGTACTCTTGTGTGTATAATATTCATGTTCGGTTTGGGATATTTGCTACTTTCACCAGGGTCCCGTTCTTCATACAAGTCTGCCTTGCTAATGTGGTAACTTTATAGTGTAGTTCTGACATCCCAATTTTGGGACTTAGCCGATTTTTCGTATATTTCCATATGACCCATAGGGTCCCTTTCTTCATACAAGCTTGCCTAGGGCGATCGGTCAAAACTTGTCTTACTATTCGATTGGTCTTCGCACTTTCACCCTAGGCAGTTCGCCTAGGTCTGTCTTCTTGAGGAGGCCAAAACCCGAAATAAGGAGGTTCGGCCGACCCTGAAACCTCCCCTGTCTGAACTACACTAACCCGATTTTTCAGGGTCCTCAGCGCCATACAACTTTGCCTAGGTCACTTGTACTCTTGACTTAGGCCATCCGACTTGGTCCGTGTTTCTTCCTAGGGTTCACCTAGGTACTTTGCCTTGCTTGATGTGGTAACTTTTTAGTGTAGTTCTGACATCCCAATTTTGGGACTTAGCCGATTTTTCATGAATTTCCATATGACCCTAAGGGTCCCTTTCTTCATACAAGCTTGCCTAGGGCGATCGGTCAAAACTTGTCTTACTATTCGATTGGTCTTCGCAGTTTCACCCTAGGCAATTCGCCTAGGTCTGTCTTCTTGAGGAGGCCAAAACCCGAAATAAGGAGGTCCAGCCGACCCTGAAACCTCCCCTGTCTTAACTACACTAACCCGATTTTTCAGGGTCCTCAGCGCCATACAACTTTGCCTAGGTCACTTATACTCTTGACTTAGGCCATCTGACTTGGTCCGTGTTTCTTCCTAGGGTTCACCTAGGTACTTTGCCTTGCTTGATGTGGTAACTTTATAGTGTAGTTCTGACATCCCAATTTTGGGACTTAGCCGATTTTTCATGAATTTCCATATGACCCTAAGGGTCCCTTTCTTCATACAAGCTTGCCTAGGGCGATCGGTCAAAACTTGTCTTACTATTCGATTGGTCTTCGCACTTTCACCCTAGGCAGTTTGCCTAGGTGTAGCTTCTTGAGGAGGTCAAAACCCAAAATAAGGAGGTTCAGCCGACCCAAAAACCTCCCCTGTCTGAACTACACTAACCCGATTTTTCAGGGTCCTCAGCGCCATACAACTTTGCCTAGGTCACTTGTACTCTTGACTTAGGCCATCTGACTTGGTCCGTGTTTCTTCTTAGGGTTCACCTAGGTACTTTGCCTTGCTTGATGTGGTAACTTTTTAGTGTAGTTCAGACATCCCAATTTTGGGACTTAGCCGATTTTTCATGTATTTCCATATGACCCATAGGGTCCCTTTCTTCATACAAGCTTGCCTAGGGCGATCGGTCAAAACTTGTCTTACTATTCGATTGGTCTTCGCACTTTCACCCTAGGCAGTTTGCCTAGGTGTAGCTTCTTGAGGAGGTCAAAACCTCCTACATCTCCCATCTTAATACAGCATCCCTACTTAAAGCCATCTCGGACTTAGTCGATTTTTCATAAATTCTAAGAAATTCATATGTTAGGATGCTGGGAGATGAATGGGATGCTGCATGGAGATGAATCTTGATCTTCTTCATCTCCCATCTTAATACAGCATCCCTACTTGAAGGCATCTCGGACTTAGTCGATTTTTCATAAATTCTAAGAAATTCATATGTTAAGATGCTGCGAGATGAATGGGATGCTGCATGGAGATGAATCTTGATCTACTTCATCTCCCATCTTAATACAGCATCCCTACTTAAATGCATCTCGGACTTAGTCGATTTTTCATAAATTCTAAGAAAAACATATGTTAGGATGCTGGGAGATGAATGGGATGCTGCATGGAGATGAATCTTGATCTCCCACATCTCCCATCTTGATACAGCATCCCTACTTTAAGGCATCTTGGACTTAGTCGATTTTTCATAAATCCATAGAAATTCATATGTTAGGATGCTGCGAGATGAATGCGATGCTGCTTGGAGATGAATCTTGATCTTCTTCATCTCCCATCTTAATACAGCATCCCTACTTAAAGGCATCTCGGACTTAGTCGATTTTTCATAATCTCCTAGAAAAACATATGGTAGGATGCTGCGAGATGAATGGGATGCTGCAGTGAGATGAATCTTGATCTTCTTCATCTCCCATCTCAATACAGCATCCCTACTTGAATGCGTCTCGGACTTAGTCGATTTTTCATAAATTCTAAGAAAAACATATGTAAGAATGCTGGGAGATGAATGGGATGCTGCATGGAGATGAATCTTGATCTTTTTCATCTCCCATCTCGATACAGCATCCCTGCTTAAAGGCATCTCGGACTTAGTCGATTTTTCATAAATTCTAAGAAAAACATATGTTAGGATGCTGGGAGATGAATGGGATGCTGCATGGAGATAAATCTTGATCTTCTTCATCTCCCATCTTAATACAGCATCCCTACTTAAAGGCATCTCGGACTAAGTCGATTTTTCATAAATTCTAAGAAAAACATATGTTAGGATGCTGGGAGATGAAAGGGATGCTGCATGGAGATGAATGTTGATGTTCTTCATCTTCCATCTTAATACAGCATCTCTACTTAAAGGCATCTCGGACTTAGTCGATTTTTCATAAATTCTAAGAAATTCATATGTTAGGATGCTGCGAGATGCATGGGATGCTGCATGGAGATAAATATTGATCTTTTTCATCTCCCATCTTAATACAGCATCCCTACTTAAAGGCATCTCGGACTTAGACGATTTTTCATAAATTCTAAGAAAAACATATGTTAGGATGCTGCGAGGTGAATGGGATGCTGCATGGAGATGAATCTTGATCTTCTTCATCTCCCATCTTAATACAGCATCCCTACTTAAAGGCATCTCGGACTTAGTCGATTTTTCATAAATTCTAAAAAAAACATATGTTAGGATGCTGAGAGATGAGTGAGATGCTGCATGGAGATGAACCTTGATCTTCTACATCTCCCATCTTAATACAGCATCCCTACTTAAAGGAATCTCGGACTAAGTCGATTTTTCATAATTTTAAAAAAAAACATATGTTAGAATGCTGAGAGATGAGTGAGATGCTGCATGGAGATGGACCTTGATCTTCTACATCTCCCATCTTAATACAGCATCCCTACTTAAAGGCATCCCGGACTTAGTCGATTTTTCATAAATTCTAAAAAAAACATATGTTAGGATGCTGCGAGATGAATGGGATGCTGCATGAAGATGAATCTTGATCTTTTTCATCTCCCATCTTAATACAGCATCCCTACTTAAAGGCATCTCGGACTTTGTCGATTTTTCATAAATTCTAAGAAAAACATATGTTAGGATGCTGGGAGATGAATGGGATGCTGCATTGAGATGAATGATGATCTTCTTCATCTTCCATCTTAATACAGCATCTCTACTTAAAGGCATCTCGGACTTAGTCGATTTTTCATAAATTCTAAGAAAAACATATGTTAGGATGCTGGGAGATGAATGGGATGCTGCATGGAGATGAATCTTGATCTTCTTCATCTCCCGTCTTAATACAGCATCCCTACTTAAAGGCATCTCGGACTTAGTCGATTTTTCATAAATTCTTTGAAATTCATATGTTAGGATGCTGCGAGATGAATGGGATGCTGCATGGAGATGAATCTTGATCTTCTTCATCTCCCATCTTAATACAGCATCCCTACTTAAAGGCATCTCAAACTTAGTCGATTTTTCATAAATTCTCAGAAAAACATATGTTAGGATGCTGCGAGATGAATGGGATGCTGCATGGAGATGAATCTTGATCTTCTTCATCTCCCATCTTAATACAGCATCCCTTCTTAAAGGCATCTTGGACTTAGTCGATTTTTCATAAATTCTAAGAAAAACATATGTTAGGATGCTGCGAGATGAATGGGATGCTGCATGGAGATGAATCTTGATCTCCTACATCTCCCATCTTAATACAGCATCCCTACTTAAAGGCATCTCGGACTTAGTAGATTTTTCATAAATTCTAAGAAATTCATATGTTAGGATGCTGCGAGATGAATGGGATGCTGCATGGAGATGAATCTTGATCTCCTACATCTCCCATCTTAATACAGCATCCCTACTTAAAGGCATCTCGGACTTAGTCAATTTTTCATAAATTCTAATAAATTCATATGTTAGGATGCTGCGAGAGGAATGGGATGCTGCATGGAGATGAATCTTGATCTCCTACATCTCCCATCTCAAAACAGCATCCCTACTTAAAGCCATCTTGGACTTAGTCGATTTTTCATAAATTCTAAGAAATTCATATGTTAGGATGCTGCGAGATGAATGGGATGCTGCATGGAGATGAATCTTGATCTCCTACATCTCCCATCTCAATACAGCATCCCTACTTAAAGCCATCTCGGACTTAGTCGATTTTTCATAAATTCTTAGAAATTCATATGTTAGGATGCTGCGAGATGAATGGGATGCTGCATGGAGATGAATCTTGATCTCCTACATCTCCCATCTCAATACAGCATCCCTACTTAAAGGCATCTCGGACTTAGTCGATTTTTCATAAATTCTAAGAAAAACATATGTTAGGATGCTGCGAGATGAATGGGATGCTGCATGGAGATGAATCTTGATCTCCTACATCTCCCATCTTAATACAGCATCCCTACTTAAAGGCATCTCGGACTTAGTCGATTTTTCATAAATTCTTAGAAATTCATATGTTAGGATGCTGCGAGATGAATGGGATGCTGCATGGAGATGAATCTTGATCTCCTACATCTCCCATATTAATACAGCATCCCTACTTAAAGGCATCTCGGACTTAGTCGATTTTTCATAAATTCTAAGAAATTCATATGTTAGGATGCTGCGAGATGAATGGGATGCTGCATGGAGATGAATCTTGATCTCCTACATCTCCCATCTCAATACAGCATCCCTACTTAAAGGCATCTCGGACTTAGTCGATTTTTCATAAATTCTAAGAAAAACATATGTTAGGATGCTGCGAGATGAATGGGATGCTGCATGGAGATGAATCTTGATCTCCTACATCTCCCATCTTAATACAGCATCCCTACTTAAAGGCATCTCGGACTTAGTCGATTTTTCATAAATTCTTAGAAATTCATATGTTAGGATGCTGCGAGATGAATGGGATGCTGCATGGAGATGAATCTTGATCTCCTACATCTCCCATATTAATACAGCATCCCTACTTAAAGGCATCTCGGACTTAGTCGATTTTTCATAAATTCTAAGAAAAACATATGTTAGGATGCTGCGAGATGAATGGGATGCTGCATGGAGATGAATCTTGATCTCCTACATCTCCCATCTCAATACAGCATCCCTACTTAAAGGCATCTCGGACTTAGTCGATTTTTCATAAATTCTAAGAAAAACATATGTTAGGATGCTGCGAGATGAATGGGATGCTGCATGGAGATGAATCTTGATCTCCTACATCTCCCATCTCAATACAGCATCCCTACTTAAAGCCATCTCGGACTTAGTCGATTTTTCATAAATTCTTAGAAATTCATATGTTAGGATGCTGCGAGATGAATGGGATGCTGCATGGAGATGAATCTTGATCTCCTACATCTCCCATCTCAATACAGCATCCCTACTTAAAGGCATCTCGGACTTAGTCGATTTTTCATAAATTCTAAGAAAAACATATGTTAGGATGCTGCGAGATGAATGGGATGCTGCATGGAGATGAATCTTGATCTTCTTCATCTCCCATCTTAACACAGCATCCCTACTTAAAGGCATCTCGGACTTAGTCGATTTTTCATAAATTCCTAGAAAAACATATGTTAGGATGCTGCGAGATGAATGGGATGCTGCATGGAGATGAATCTTGATCTCCTACATCTCCCATATTAATACAGCATCCCTACTTAAAGGCATCTCGGACTTAGTCGATTTTTCATAAATTCTTAGAAATTCATATGTAAGGATGCTGCGAGATGAATGGGATGCTGCATGGAGATGAATCTTGATCTCCTACATCTCCCATCTCAATACAGCATCCCTACTTAAAGGCATCTCGGACTTAGTCGATTTTTCATAAATTCTAAGAAATTCATATGTTAGGATGCTGCGAGATGAATGGGATGCTGCATGGAGATGAATCTTGATCTCCTACATCTCCCATCTTAATACAGCATCCCTACTTAAAGGCATCTCGGACTTAGTCGATTTTTCATAAATTCTAAGAAAAACATATGTTAGGATGCTGCGAGATGAATGAGATGCTGCATGGAGATGAATCTTGATCTTCTTCATCTCCCATCTTAATACAGCATCCCTACTTAAAGGCATCTCGGACTTAGTCGATTTTTCATAAATTCTTAGAAATTCATATGTAAGGATGCTGCGAGATGAATGGGATGCTGCATGGAGATGAATCTTGATCTCCTACATCTCCCATCTCAATACAGCATCCCTACTTAAAGGCATCTCGGACTTAGTCGATTTTTCATAAATTCTTAGAAATTCATATGTTAGAATGCTGGGAGATGAATGGGATGCTGCATGGAGATGAATCTTGATCTTCTTCATCTCCCATCTTAACACAGCATCCCTACTTAAAGGCATCTCGGACTTAGTCGATTTTTCATAAATTCCTAGAAAAACATATGTTAGGATGCTGCGAGATGAATGGGATGCTGCATGGAGATGAATCTTGATCTCCTACATCTCCCATATTAATACAGCATCCCTACTTAAAGGCATCTCGGACTTAGTCGATTTTTCATAAATTCTTAGAAATTCATATGTAAGGATGCTGCGAGATGAATGGGATGCTGCATGGAGATGAATCTTGATCTCCTACATCTCCCATCTCAATACAGCATCCCTACTTAAAGGCATCTCGGACTTAGTCGATTTTTCATAAATTCTAAGAAATTCATATGTTAGGATGCTGCGAGATGAATGGGATGCTGCATGGAGATGAATCTTGATCTCCTACATCTCCCATCTTAATACAGCATCCCTACTTAAAGGCATCTCGGACTTAGTCGATTTTTCATAAATTCTAAGAAAAACATATGTTAGGATGCTGCGAGATGAATGAGATGCTGCATGGAGATGAATCTTGATCTTCTTCATCTCCCATCTTAATACAGCATCCCTACTTAAAGGCATCTCGGACTTAGTCGATTTTTCATAAATTCTAAGAAAAACATATGTTAGGATGCTGGAAGATGAATGGGATGCTGCATGGAGATGAATCTTGATCTTCTTCATCTCCCATCTTAATACAGCATCCCTACTTAAAGGCATCTCGGACTTAGTCGATTTTTCATCAATTCTAAGAAAAACATATGTTAGGATGCAGAGAGATGAATGGGATGCTGCATGGAGATGAATCTTGATCTTTTTCATCTCCCATCTCGATACAGCATCCCTGCTTAAAGGCATCTCGGACTTAGTCGATTTTTCATAAATTCTAAGAAAAACATATGTTAGGATGCTGCAAGATGAATGGGATGCTGCATGGAGATGAATCTTGATCTCCTACATCTCCCATCTTAATACAGCATCCCTACTTAAAGGCATCTCGGACTTAGTCGATTTTTCATAAATTCTAAAAAAAACATATGTTAGAATGCTGAGAGATGAGTGAGATGCTGCATGGAGATGGACCTTGATCTTCTACATCTCCCATCTTAATACAGCATCCCTACTTAAAGGCATCCCGGACTTAGTCGATTTTTCATAAATTCTAAAAAAAACATATGTTAGGATGCTGCGAGATGAATGGGATGCTGCATGGAGATAAATCTTGATCTTCTACATCTCCCGTCTTAATACAGCATCCCTACTTAAAGGCATCTCGGACTTAGTCGATTTTTCATCAATTCTAAGAAAAACATATGTTAGGATGCTGCGAGATGAATGAGATGCTGCATGGAGATGAATCTTGATCTTCTTCATCTCCCATCTTAATACAGCATCCCTACTTAAAGGCATCTCGGACTTAGTCGATTTTTCATCAATTCTAAGAAAAACATATGTTAGGATGCTGCGAGATGAATGAGATGCTGCATGGAGATGAATCTTGATCTCCTACATCTCCCATCTTAATACAGCATCCCTACTTAAAGGCATCTCGGACTTAGTCGATTTTTCATAAATTCTAAAAAAAACATATGTTAGAATGCTGAGAGATGAGTGAGATGCTGCATGGAGATGGACCTTGATCTTCTACATCTCCCATCTTAATACAGCATCCCTACTTAAAGGCATCTCGGACTTAGTCGATTTTTCATAAATTCTAAAAAAAACATATGTTAGAATGCTGAGAGATGAGTGAGATGCTGCATGGAGATGGACCTTGATCTTCTACATCTCCCATCTTAATACAGCATCCCTACTTAAAGGCATCCCGGACTTAGTCGATTTTTCATAAATTCTAAAAAAAACATATGTTAGGATGCTGGAAGATGAATGGGATGCTGCATGGAGATGAATCTTGATCTTCTTCATCTCCCATCTTAATACAGCATCCCTACTTAAAGGCATCTCGGACTTAGTCGATTTTTCATCAATTCTAAGAAAAACATATGTTAGGATGCTGCGAGATGAATGAGATGCTGCATGGAGATGAATCTTGATCTTCTTCATCTCCCATCTTAATACAGCATCCCTACTTAAAGGCATCTCGGACTTAGTCGATTTTTCATAAATTCTAAGAAATTCATATGTTAGGATGCTGCGAGATGAATGGGATGCTGCATGGAGATGAATCTTGATCTCCTACATCTCCCATCTCAATACAGCATCCCTACTTAAAGGCATCTCGGACTTAGTCGATTTTTCATAAATTCTTAGAAATTCATATGTAAGGATGCTGCGAGATGAATGGGATGCTGCATGGAGATGAATCTTGATCTCCTACATCTCCCATCTCAATACAGCATCCCTACTTAAAGGCATCTCGGACTTAGTCGATTTTTCATAAATTCTAAGAAATTCATATGTTAGGATGCTGCGAGATGAATGGGATGCTGCATGGAGATGAATCTTGATCTCCTACATCTCCCATCTTAATACAGCATCCCTACTTAAAGGCATCTCGGACTTAGTCGATTTTTCATAAATTCTAAGAAAAACATATGTTAGGATGCTGCGAGATGAATGAGATGCTGCATGGAGATGAATCTTGATCTTCTTCATCTCCCATCTTAATACAGCATCCCTACTTAAAGGCATCTCGGACTTAGTCGATTTTTCATAAATTCTAAGAAAAACATATGTTAGGATGCTGGAAGATGAATGGGATGCTGCATGGAGATGAATCTTGATCTTCTTCATCTCCCATCTTAATACAGCATCCCTACTTAAAGGCATCTCGGACTTAGTCGATTTTTCATCAATTCTAAGAAAAACATATGTTAGGATGCAGAGAGATGAATGGGATGCTGCATGGTGATGAATATTGATCTTCTTCATCTCCCATCTTAATACAGCATCCCTACTTAAAGGCATCTCGGACTTAGTCGATTTTTCATAAATTCTAAGAAAAACATATGTTAGGATGCTGCGAGATGAATGAGATGCTGCATGGAGATGAATCTTGATCTTCTTCATCTCCCATCTTAATACAGCATCCCTACTTAAAGGCATCTCGGACTTAGTCGATTTTTCATATATTCATAAAAATTCATATGTTAGGATGCTGCGAGATGAATGGGATTCTGCATTTAGATGAATCTTGATCTCCTACATCTCCCATCTCAATACAGCATCCCTACTTAAAGGCATCTCGGACTTAGTCGATTTTTCATAAATTCATAGAAATTCATATGTTTGGATGCTGCGAGATGAATGGGATGCTGCATGGAGATGAATCTTGAACTTTTTCATCTCCCATCTTAAAACAGCATCCCTACTTAAAGGCATCTCGGACTTAGTCGATTTTTCATAAATTCTAAGAAAAACATATGTTAGGATGCTGCGAGATGAATGGGATGCTGCATGGAGATGAATCTTGATCTCCTACATCTCCCATCTTAATACAGCATCCCTACTTAAAGGCATCTCGGACTTAGTCGATTTTTCATAAATTCTTAGAAATTCATATGTTAGGATGCTGCGAGATGAATGGGATGCTGCATGGAGATGAATCTTGATCTCCTACATCTCCCATATTAATACAGCATCCCTACTTAAAGGCATCTCGGACTTAGTCGATTTTTCATAAATTCTAAGAAATTCATATGTTAGGATGCTGCGAGATGAATGGGATGCTGCATGGAGATGAATCTTGATCTCCTACATCTCCCATCTCAATACAGCATCCCTACTTAAAGGCATCTCGGACTTAGTCGATTTTTCATAAATTCTAAGAAAAACATATGTTAGGATGCTGCGAGATGAATGGGATGCTGCATGGAGATGAATCTTGATCTCCTACATCTCCCATCTTAATACAGCATCCCTACTTAAAGGCATCTCGGACTTAGTCGTTTTTTCATAAATTCTTAGAAATTCATATGTTAGGATGCTGCGAGATGAATGGGATGCTGCATGGAGATGAATCTTGATCTCCTACATCTCCCATATTAATACAGCATCCCTACTTAAAGGCATCTCGGACTTAGTCGATTTTTCATAAATTCTAAGAAATTCATATGTTAGGATGCTGCGAGATGAATGGGATGCTGCATGGAGATGAATCTTGATCTCCTACATCTCCCATCTTAATACAGCATCCCTACTTAAAGGCATCTCGGACTTAGTCGATTTTTCATAAATTCTTAGAAATTCATATGTTAGAATGCTGGGAGATGAATGGGATGCTGCATGGAGATGAATCTTGATCTTCTTCATCTCCCATCTTAACACAGCATCCCTACTTAAAGGCATCTCGGACTTAGTCGATTTTTCATAAATTCCTAGAAAAACATATGTTAGGATGCTGCGAGATGAATGGGATGCTGCATGGAGATGAATCTTGATCTCCAACATCTCCCATATTAATACAGCATCCCTACTTAAAGGCATCTCGGACTTAGTCGATTTTTCATAAATTCTTAGAAATTCATATGTAAGGATGCTGCGAGATGAATGGGATGCTGCATGGAGATGAATCTTGATCTCCTACATCTCCCATCTCAATACAGCATCCCTACTTAAAGGCATCTCGGACTTAGTCGATTTTTCATAAATTCTAAGAAATTCATATGTTAGGATGCTGCGAGATGAATGGGATGCTGCATGGAGATGAATCTTGATCTCCTACATCTCCCATCTTAATACAGCATCCCTACTTAAAGGCATCTCGGACTTAGTCGATTTTTCATAAATTCTAAGAAAAACATATGTTAGGATGCTGCGAGATGAATGAGATGCTGCATGGAGATGAATCTTGATCTTCTTCATCTCCCATCTTAATACAGCATCCCTACTTAAAGGCATCTCGGACTTAGTCGATTTTTCATCAATTCTAAGAAAAACATATGTTAGGATGCAGAGAGATGAATGGGATGCTGCATGGTGATGAATATTGATCTTCTTCATCTCCCATCTTAATACAGCATCCCTACTTAAAGGCATCTCGGACTTAGTCGATTTTTCATAAATTCTAAGAAAAACATATGTTAGGATGCTGCGAGATGAATGAGATGCTGCATGGAGATGAATCTTGATCTTCTTCATCTCCCATCTTAATACAGCATCCCTACTTAAAGGCATCTCGGACTTAGTCGATTTTTCATATATTCATAAAAATTCATATGTTAGGATGCTGCGAGATGAATGGGATGCTGCATGGAGATGAATCTTGATCTTCTTCATCTCCCATCTTTATACAGCAACTCTACTTAAAGGCATCTCGGACTTAGTTGATTTTTCATAAATTCTAAGAAATTCATATGTTAGAATGCTGCGAGATGAATGGGATGCTGCATGGAGATGAATCTTGATCTCCTACATCTCCCATCTCAATACAGCATCCCTACTTAAAGGCATCTCGGACTTAGTCGATTTTTCATAAATTCTAAGAAAAACATATATTAGGATGCTGGGAGATGAATAAGATGCTGCATGGAGATGAATCTTGATCTTCTTCATCTCCCATCTCAATACAGCATCCCTACTTAAAGGCATCTTGGACTTAGTCTATTTTTCATAAATTCTAAGAAAAACATATGTTAGGATGCTGCGAGATGAATGGGATGCTGCATGGAGATGAATCTTGATCTTCTTCATCTCCCATCTTAATACAGCATCCCTACTTAAAGGCATCTCGGACTTAGTCGATTTTTCATAAATTCTAAGAAATTCATATGTTAGGATGCTGCGAGATGAATGAAATGCTGCATGGAGATGAATCTTGATCTTCTTCATCTCCCATCCTAATACAGCATCCCTACTTAAAGGCAACTCGGACTTAGTCGATTTTTCATAAGTTCTAAGAAAAACATATGTTAGGATGCTGCGAGATGAATGAGATGCTGCATGGAGATGAATCTTGATCTTCTTCATCTCCCATCTTAATACAGCATCCCTACTTAAAGGCATCTCGGACTTAGTCGATTTTTCATATATTCATAAAAATTCATATGTTAGGATGCTGCGAGATGAATGGGATGCTGCATGGAGATGAATCTTGATCTTCTTCATCTCCCATCTTTATACAGCAACTCTACTTAAAGGCATCTCGGACTTAGTTGATTTTTCATAAATTCTAAGAAATTCATATGTTAGAATGCTGCGAGATGAATGGGATGCTGCATGGAGATGAATCTTGATCTCCTACATCTCCCATCTCAATACAGCATCCCTACTTAAAGGCATCTCGGACTTAGTCGATTTTTCATAAATTCTAAGAAAAACATATGTTAGGATGCTGGGAGATGAATAAGATGCTGCATGGAGATGAATCTTGATCTTCTTCATCTCCCATCTCAATACAGCATCCCTACTTAAAGGCATCTTGGACTTAGTCTATTTTTCATAAATTCTAAGAAAAACATATGTTAGGATGCTGCGAGATGAATGGGATGCTGCATGGAGATGAATCTTGATCTTCTTCATCTCCCTTCTTAATACAGCATCCCTACTTAAAGGCATCTCGGACTTAGTCGATTTTTCATATATTCTAAGAAAAACATATGTAAGGATGATGCGAGATGAATGGGATGCTGCATGGAGATGAATCTTGATCTTCTTCGTCTCCCATCTTAATACAGCATCCCTACTTAAAGGCACCACGGACTTAGTCGATTTTTCATAAATTCTAAGAAATTCATATGTTTAGATGCTGCGAGATGAATGGGATGCTGCATGGAGATGAATCTTGATCTTCTTCATCTCCCATCTTAATACAGAATCATTACTTAAAGGAATCTCGGACTTAGTCGATTTTTCATAAATTCTTAGAAGTTCATATGTTAGGATGCTGCGAGATGAATGGGATGCTGCATGGAGATGAATCTTGATCTTCTTCATCTCCCATCTTAATACAGAATCATTACTTAAAGGAATCTCGGACTTAGTCGATTTTTCATAAATTCTTAGAAAAACATATGTTAGGATGATGCGAGATGAATGGGATGCTGCATGGAGATAAAACTTGATCTTTTTCATCTCCCATCTCAATACAGCATCCCTACTTAAAGGCATCTCGGACTTAGTCGATTTTGCATAAATTCTAAGAAAAACATATGTTAGGATGCTGCGAGATGAATGGGATGCTGCATGGAGATGAATCTTGATCTTCTTCATCTCCCATCTTAATACAGAATCATTACTTAAAGGAATCTCGGACTTAGTCGATTTTTCATAAATTCTTAGAAATTCATATGTTAGGATGCTGGGAGATGAATTGGATGCTGCGTGGAGATGAATCTTCATCTTCTTCATCTCCCATCTTAATACAGCATCCCTACTTAAAGGCATCTCGGACTTAGTCGATTTTTCATATATTCTAAGAAAAACATATGTAAGGATGATGCGAGATGAATGGGATGCTGCATGGAGATGAATCTTGATCTTCTTCATCTCCCATCTTAATACAGCATCCCTACTTAAAGGCATCTCGGACTTAGTCGATTTTTCATAAATTCTAAGAAAAACATATGTTAGGATGCTGGGAGATGAATGGGATGCTGCATGGAGATGAATCTTGATATTCTTCATCTCTCATCTCAAAACAGCATCCCTACTTAAAGGCATCTCGGACTTAGTTGATTTTTCATAAATTCTAAGAAAAACATATGTTGGGATGCTGGGAGATGAATGGGATGCTGCATGGAGATGAATCTTGATCTTCTTCATCTCCCATCTTAATACAGCATCCCTACTTAAAGGCATCTCGGACTTAGTCGATTTTTCATAAATTCTAAGAAAAACATATGTTGGGATGCTGCGAGATGAATGGGATGCTGCATGGAGATGAATCTTGATCTACTTCATCTCCCATCTTAATACAGCATCCCTACTTAAAGGCATCTCGGACTTAGTCGATTTTTCATAAATTCTAAGAAAAACATATGTTGGGATGCTGCGAGATGAATGGGATGCTGCATGGAGATGAATCTTGATCTCCTTCATCTCTCATCTCAATACAGCATCCCTACTTAAAGGCATCTCGGACTTAGTCGATTTTTCATAAATTCTAAGAAAAACATATGTTAGGATGCTGGGAGATGAATGGGATGCTGCATGGAGATGAATCTAGATCTTCTTCATCTCCCATCTCAATACAGCATCCCTACTTAAAGGCATCTCGGACTTAGTTGATTTTTCATAAATTCTAAGAAATTGATATGTTAGGATGCTGGGGGATGAATGAAATGCTGCATGGAGATGAATCTTGATCTTCCTCATCTCCCATCTTAATACAGCATCCCTACTTATAGGCATCTCGGACTTAGTCGATTTTTCATAAATTCTAAGAACAACATATGTTAGGATGCTGCGAGATGAATGGGATGCTGCATGGAGATGAATCTTGATCTTCTCCATCTCCCATCTTAATACAGCATCCCTACTTAAAGGCATCTCGGACTTAGTCGATTTTTCATAAATTCTAAGAAAACATATGTTAGGATGCTGCGAGATGAATATGATGCTGCATGGGGATGAATCTTGATCTCCTAGATCTCCCATCTCAATACAGCATCCCTACTTAAAGGCATCTCGCACTTAGTCGATTTTTCATAAATTCTAAGAACAACATATGTTAGGATGCTGCGAGATGAATGGGATGCTGCATGGAGATGAATCTTGATCTTCTCCATCTCCCATCTTAATACAGCATCCCTACTTAAGGGCATCTCGGACTTTGTCGATTTTTCATAAATTCTAAGAAATTCTTATGTTAGGATGCTGCGGGATGAATGGGATGCTGCATGGAGATGAATCTTGACCTTCTTCATCTCCCATCTTAATACAGCATCCCTACTTAAAGGCATCTCGGACTTAGTCGATTTTTCATAGGTTCTAAGAAAAACATATGTAAGGATGATGCGAGATGAATGGGATGCTGCATGGAGATGAATCTTGATCTCTTACATCTCCCATCTCAATACAGCATCCCTACTTAAAGGCATCTCGGACTTAGTCGATTTTTCATAAATTCTAAGAAATTCATATGTTAGGATGCTGCGAGATGAATGGGATGCTGCATGGAGATGAATCTTGATCTCCTACATCTCCCATCCCAACACAGCATCCCTACTTAAAGCCATCTCGGTCTTAGTCGATTTTTCATTAATTCTAAGAAAAACATATGTAAGGATGCTGCGAGATGAATGGGATGCTGCATGGAGATGAATCTTGATCATCTCCATCTCCCATCTTAATACAGCATCCCTACTTAAAGGCATCTCGGACTTAGTCGATTTTTCATAAATTCTAAGAAATTTATATGTTAGGATGCTGCGAGATGAATGGGATGCTGCATGGAGATGAATTTTGATCTTGTTCATCTCCCATCTTAATACAGCATCCCTTTTTAAACGCATCTCGGACTTAGTCGATTTTTCATAAATTCTAAGAAAAACATATGTTAGGATGCTGCGAGATGGATGAGATGCTGCATGGAGATGAATCTTGATCTTCTTCATCTTCCATCTCATTACAGCATCCCTACTTAAACGCATCTCGGACTTAGTCGATTTTTCATAAATTCTTAGAAAAACATATGTTTGGATGCTGCGAGATGAATGGGATGCTGCATGGAGATGAATCTTGATCTTCTTCATCTCCCGTCCTAATACAGCATCCCTACTTAAAGGCATCTCGGACTGAGTCGATTTTTCATAAATTCATAGAAAAACATATGTTAGGATGCTGGGAGATGAATGGGATGCTGCATGGAGATGAATCTTGATCTTCTTCATCTCCCATCTTAATACAGCATCCCTACTTAAAGGCATCTCGGACTTAGTCGATTTTTCATAAATTCTATGAAAAACATATGTTAGGATGCTGGGAGATGAATGGGATGCTGCATGGAGATGAATCTTGATCTGCTTCATCTTCCATCTCATTACAGCATCCCTACTTAAAGGCATCTCGGACTGAGTCGATTTTTCATAAATTCATAGAAAAACATATGTTAGGATGCTGGGAGATGAATGGGATGCTGCATGGAGATGAATCTTGATCTTCATCATCTCCCATCTTAATACAGCATCCCTACTTAAAGGCATCTCGGACTTAGTCGATTTTCCATAAATTCTAAGAAATTGATATGTTAGGATGCTGCGAGATGAATGGGATGCTGCATGGAGATGCATCTTGATCTTCTACATCTCCCATCTTAATACAGCATCCCTACTTACAGGCATCTCGGACTTAGTCGAATTTTCATAAAATCTAAGAAAAACATATGTTAGGATGCTGCGAGATGAATGGGATGCTGCATGGAGATGAATCTTGATCTCCTACATCTCCCATCCCAATACAGCATCCCTACTTAAAGGCATCTCTGACTTAGTCTATTTTTCATAAATTCTAAGAAAAACATATGTTAGGATGCTGCGAGTTGAATGGGATGCTGCATGGAGATGAATCTTGATCTTCTTCATCTCCCATCTTAATACAGCATCCCTACTTAAAGGCATCTCGGACTTAGTCGATTTTCCATAAATTCTAAGAAAAACATATGTTAGGATGCTGGGAGATGAATGGGATGCTGCATGGAGATGAATCTTGATCTTCTTCATCTCCCATCTTAATACAGCATCCCTATTTGAAGGCATCTCGGACTTAGTCGATTTTACATAAATTCTAAGAAATTCATATGTAAGGATGCTGGGAGATGAATGGGATGCTGCATGGAGATGAATCTTGATCTTCTTCATCTCCCATCTTAATACAGCATCCCTACTTAAAGGCATCTCGGACTTAGTCGATTTTTCATAAATTCTAAGAAATTCATATGTTAGGATGCTGCGAGATGAATGGGATGCTGCATGGAAATTAATCTTGATCTCCTACATCTCCCATCTCAATACAGCATCCCTACCTAAAGCAATCTTGGACTTAGTCGATTTTTCATAAATTCATAGAAATTCATATGTTAGGATGCTGCGAGATGAATAGGATGCTGCATGGAGATGAATCTTGATCTTCTTCATCTCCCATCTTAATACAGCATCCCTACTTAAAGCCATCTCGGACTTAGTCGATTTTTCATAAAGTCTAAGAAAAACATATGTTAGGATGCTGCGAGATGAATGGGATGCTGCATGGAGATGCATCTTAATCTCCTACATCTCCCATCTTAATACAGCATCCCTACTTAAAGGCATCTCGGACTTAGTCGATTTTTCATAAATTCATAGAAATTCATATGTTAGGATGCTGCGAGATGAATGGGATGCTGCATGGAGATGTATCTTGATCTTCTTTATCTCCCATCTTAATACAGCATCCCTACTTAAAGGCATCTCTGACTTAGTCGATTTTTCATAAATTCTAAGAAATTCATATGTTAGGATGCTGCGAGATGAATGGGATGCTGCATGGAGATGAATCTTGATCTTCTTCATCTCCCATCTTAAAACAGCATCCCTACTTAAAGGCATCTCGGACTTAGTCGATTTTTCATAAATTCATAGAAATTCATATGTTAGGATGCTGCGAGATGAATGGGATGCTGCATGGAGATGAATCTTGATCTTCTTCATCTCCCATCTTAAAACAGCATCCCTACTTAAAGGCATCTCGGACTTAGTCGATTTTTCATAAATTCTAAGAAATTCATATGTTAGGATGCTGGGAGATGAATGAGATGCTGCATGGAGATGAATCTTGATCTCCTACATCTCCCATCTCAATACAGCATCCCTACTTAAAGGCATCTCGGACTTAGTCGATTTTTCATAAATTCATAGAAATTCATATGTTAGGATGCTGGGAGATGAATGAGATGCTGCATAAAGATGAATCTTGATCTCCTACATCTCTCATCTCAATACAGCATCCTTACTTAAAGCCATCTCGGACTTAGTCGATTTTTCATAAATTCTAAGAAAAACATATGTTAGGATGCTGCGAGATGAATGGGATGCTGCATGGAGATGAATCTTGATCTTCTTCATCTCCCATCTTAATACAGCATCCCTACTTAAAGGCATCTCGGACTTAGTCGATTTTTCATAAATTCTAAGAAAAACATATGTTAGGATACTGCGAGATGAATGGGATGCTGCATGGAGATGAATCTTGATCTTCTTCATCTCCCATCTCAATACAGCATCCCTACTTAAAGCCATCAGGGACTTAGTCGATTTTTCATAGATTCTAAGAAATTCATATGTTAGGATGCTGCGAGATGAATGGGATGCTGCATGGGGATGAATCTTGATCTTCTTCATCTCCCATCTCAATACAGCATCCCTACTTAAAGGCATCTCGGACTTAGTCGTTTTTTCATAAATTCATAGAAATTCATATGTTAGGATGCTGCGAGAAGAATGGGATGCTGCATGGAGATGAATCTTAATCTTCTTCATCTCCCATCTTAATACAGCATCCCTACTTAAAGGCATCTCGGACTTAGTCGATTTTTCAGGAATTCATAGAAATTCATATGTTAGGATGCTGGGAGATGAATGGGATGCTGCATGGAGATGAATCTCGATCTTCTTCATCTCCCATCTTAATACAGCATCCCTACTTAAAGGCATCTCGGACTTGGTCGATTTTTCATAAATTCTAAGAAATTGATATGTTAGGATGCTGGGAGATGAATGGGATGCTGCATGGAGATGAATCTTGATCTCCTTCATCTCCCATCTCAATACAGCATCCCTACTTAAAGGCATCTCGGACTTAGTCGATTTTTCATAAATTCATAGAAATTCATATGTTAGGATGCTGGGAGAAGAATGGGATGCTGCATGGAGATGAATCTTGACCTTCTTAATCTCCCATCTTAATGCAGCATCCCTACTTAAAGGCATCTCGGACTTAGTCGATTTTTCATAAATTCTAAGAAAAACATAAGTTAGGATGATGGGAGATGAATGGGATGCTGCATGGAGATGAATCTTGATCTTCTACAACTCCCATCTCAATACAGCATCCCTACTTAAAGGCATCTCGGACTAAGTCGATTTTTCATAAATTCTAAGAAATTCATATGTTAGGATGCTGGGAGATGAATGGGATGCTGCATGGAGATGAATCTTGATCTCCTACATCTCCCATCTCAATACAGCATCCCTACTTAAAGGCATCTCGGACTTAGTCGATTTTTCATAAATTCATAGAAATTCATATGTTAGGATGCTGCGAGATGAATGGGATGCTGCATGGAGATGAATCTTGATCTCCTACATCTCTCATCTCAATACAGCATCCCTACTTAAAGCCATCTCGGACTTAGTCGATTTTTCATAAATTCTAAGAAAAACATATGTTAGGATGCTGCGAGATGAATAATAGTTGATATGCGGAATCCTATTGAAACACACAAGTCGATATCAAACCTCATGATTGTGTAGTCCTCCACTGGTCCACGCCGCTTCGGCCGTCCTGGGTAAAATGGAACATTCCAGCTTGCCCTATGTGGAAGAGGGCACATTACTCAATACTGTGGTGTGAAGTATAAAGTTCAGTTCTCCCCTGGTCCACGCTGCTTCGGCGGTCCTGGGTAAGATAGTTCATTCTAGCTTGCCCTATGTGGAAGAGGACACTTCATACTTCGTCTCTAAGCGGCGGCTTGACTCCTCCCTACGGGGAACGGGTTTACGCGCACAGCGGCGGCTTACGTTATGGCAGTCATGGATGCCTTACGTTTCCATGAAAAGTGTGTTCCTCCCCTGGTCCACGCTGCTTCGGCAGTCCTGGGTAAGATAGTTAGTTCTAGCTTGCCCTATGTGGAAGAGGACACGTAGACTTACTGTGGTGTGAAGTATAAGGTTCAGTTCTCCCCTGGTCCACGCCGCTTCGGCCGTCCTGGGTAAAATGGATTCATCCAGCTTGCCCTATGTGGAATGAGGACACTTTATGCTTCGTCTCTAAGCGGCGGCTTGCTCCTCCCTACGGGGAACGGGTATACGCGCACAGCGGCGGCTTACGCAAGTTAGTCACCCTCGGCAGTGGATCACTCGGCTCATGGATCGATGAAGACCGCAGCTAACTGCGCGTCATAATGTGAACTGCAGGACACATGAACATTGATAAGTTGAACGCATATTGCACGTCGTGGGAACCTACCATGATGTACAGATGACTGAGCGCTTATATTTGAGAAATGTATCGCATACATTTAACTACGCCGTGACACCCGTCACGAGACGTGCACCATGATGTTAACTAGGGTCGCGACGACCCGCTAGCATTAAAGAACCCGTGGTTTACAATATACTGGCATTGGAATTCGAAGTATTTAGAGCGTCCGTGTTCCCGCGTGAGGCGGAAGTACGAGGAGAAGGCGTGCTTGTGGTGTCTGTGGTGGTGTTTACTGATGTCTAGCTTCAGCTTATTTATTTATTTAAATAGAAGCGAAGATGTCAAAGTGGCGTCGAAGCAGCAGCGGTAGCACAAATGATTCAAGTATGGAAGTTGACCAAAGGAACACAAACAAACTAGCGTATGGGCAATGGAAGGTATCAGTGAGTTAAACCACACGCGGGCTAACAGCCCGTTAACCGAGTCCAACGGTACATATTGGACATTGAAACAAAGTAGTCGCAAGCCAGATGTGACGATAACAACCGCAAGGTACATAAGCCTCAGTTCATGTGTGACAACCCCCTGAATTTAAGCATATTAATAAGGGGAGGAAAAGAAACCAACCGGGATTCCCTGAGTAGCTGCGAGCGAAACGGGAGAAGCTCAGCACGTAGGGGTGGCGGCCTGTCCGTCTATCCGATTCCGTGTACTGGTGCGTCTCACTATCCGTCATCTTAGCGCTTTTCAAGTCCAACTTGAATGTGGCTCAGAACCCATAGAGGGTGATAGGCCCGTAGAACAGCGCCCGTTGGATGATGGACCGAGCGTACCATGGAGTCGTGTTGCTTGATAGTGCAGCACTAAGTGGGAGGTAAACTCCTTCTAAAGCTAAATA
>NW_026689839.1:65000-87500 GCF_943734765.1 Anopheles ziemanni | reverse complement strand
GCGCGCCGTTGCCTTCTTCGGAGTGTTGTAGGTACGCAAGTGCTTGCAATGCAAAGAGGTTGGTGATGGAGTGACATTGCCTTCACCATGGAGTTGCGGGTACTTAGGTACTTGCAAGGAGGAGATGGTGGTATGGTGGTGTTGCGTGTGTGGTGTTCGATTAGAAAGATATAATTTCTAAGTCCGGATTAGTGCTGTCAGTGGGGCCGCCGCTAACAGGTCCTGCACGGCCACCGTGGGGCTTGACTTGGCGCTATTCCGGACTTGGGGCGATCACGATGTCCCCGTGCGGGACTTAGAAGATGGAAGAACACAAGTACCCTTATCCCATGACTTGTGAGCGATTGGCATACGTTACCACATGAAGAGAAAAATTGGCTAAGTCCCGGATCCATATTATATGAAGAGAAAAATCGGCTAAGTCCCGGATCCATATTATATGAAGAGAAAAATTGGCTAAGTCCCGGATCCATATTATATGAAGAGAAATATCGGCTAAGTCCAGGATCCATATATAATAACCTAATAATCGGCTAAGTCCCGGATCCATATTATATGAAGAGAAAAATCGGCTAAGTCCAGGATCCATATATAATAACCTAATAATCGGCTAAGTCCAGGATCCATATATAATAACCTAATAACAGGCTAAGTCCAGGATCCATATTATATGAAGAGAAAAGTCGGCTAAGTCCGAGATTGGGTCTGTCAGACATACACTTTCAAGATACCACACAAGCAAGCAAGATGGCCTAGTGATGGAACCATATAATATGAAGAGAAAAATCGGCTAAGTCCGAGATTGGGTCTGTCGGAAATACACTATCAAGTTACCACACAAGCAAGCAAGATGGCCTAATGATGGATCCATATGATATGAAGAGAAAAATCGGCTAAGTCCAGGATCCATATAATATGAAGAGAAAAATCGGCTAAGTCCCAGATTGGGTCTGTCAGAAATACACTTCCAAGTTACCACACAAGCAAGCAAGATGGCCTAGTGATGGATCCATATGATATGAAGAGAAAAATCGGCTAAGTCCAGGATCCATATAATATGAAGAGAAAAATCGGCTAAGTCCCAGATTGGGTCTGTCAGAAATACACTTCCAAGTTACCACACAAGCAAGCAAGATGGCCTAGTGATGGATCCATATGATATGAAGAGAAAAATCGGCTAAGTCCCTGATTGGGTCTGTCAGAAATACACTTCCAAGTTACCACACAAGCAAGCAAGATGGCCTAGTGATGGATCCATATGATATGAAGAGAAAAATCGGCTAAGTCCAGGATCCATATAATATGAAGAGAAAAATCGGCTAAGTCCCAGATTGGGTCTGTCAGAAATACACTTCCAAGTTACCACACAAGCAAGCAAGATGGCCTAGTGATGGATCCATATGATATGAAGAGAAAAATCGGCTAAGTCCAGGATCCATATAATATGAAGAGAAAAATCGGCTAAGTCCCAGATTGGGTCTGTCAGAAATACACTTCCAAGTTACCACACAAGCAAGCAAGATGGCCTAGTGATGGATCCATATGATATGAAGAGAAAAATCGGCTAAGTCCCAGATTGGGTCTGTCAGAAATACACTTCCAAGTTACCACACAAGCAAGCAAGATGGCCTAGTGATGGATCCATATGATATGAAGAGAAAAATCGGCTAAGTCCAGGATCCATATAATATGAAGAGAAAAATCGGCTAAGTCCCAGATTGGGTCTGTCAGAAATACACTTCCAAGTTACCACACAAGCAAGCAAGATGGCCTAGTGATGGATCCATATGATATGAAGAGAAAAATCGGCTTAGTCCAGGATCCATATAATATGAAGAGAAAAATCGGCTAAGTCCCAGATTGGGTCTGTCAGAAATACACTTCCAAGTTACCACACAAGCAAGCAAGATGGCCTAGTGATGGATCCATATGATATGAAGAGAAAAATCGGCTAAGTCCCAGATTGGGTCTGTCAGACATACACTATCAAGTTACCACACAAGCAAGCAAGATGGCCTAGTGATGGATCCATATGATATGAAGAGAAAAATCGGCTAAGTCCCAGATTGGGTCTGTCAGAAATACACTTCCAAGTTACCACATGAGCAAGCAAGATGGCCTAGTGATGGATCCATATAATATGCAGAGAAAAATCGGCTAAGTCCCAGATTGGGTCTGTCAGAAATACACTTCCAAGTTACCACATGAGCAAGCAAGTTACCACATGAAGAGAAAGCCGGCAAAGTCTGGGAATGTTACCACATGAACTGGAAAATGGGCAAAAACCTACCTTCACAGGGAACGTGAATAAGTAAGGCTGTAGACATCGGATCGACAAGCCAAAGACTGATATGGAAAGGAAATGAGTAGTACTAGCTTTCCTGAGAGTTGCAGAGCTTAGACTGCATATGAACGAAAGTTATTAAGCGTCAAAGTCAGAGAAGTTACCCAAAGGAACACAAGTTCCAACTTAGAGCATGTATACCGCCTAGACGGTAAGAGGTACGGCCAGGCTGAGGAATAAGGAAATGTTGGCCAACATGTTCCCTAACTATCCCCCGAAGACCGCAAAGCAATCCAACATCAACCAAGAAAGTTATAGCCCGATCAAGGAAACACCTACTTTGCACCGATATTGCACCAAATACATGTACCAAGCACCTTCGGTTGCATACCTGCAGGGGTTTACCATAGTAGGCCATGGAAGACCGATATACCGAACATAATCACTTTCTATCTCCTCGGGTGTTTGAGATAGCGCTTTGCGGTACAAGAACGAAAGTTAGACTTTATCTTGGTGCATCTTTTTGCCCAAGATCACAAGACCCTATCTACCAAGGCAAGAAAGTTGTGTGGGGACAAAATGTCCAAAAGTGCCCAAAGTGGCACACTTGAACCATATATTCGAGAAAAACACAAGTGTGGGCCCGAGCTAGCAAGTTGAAATGTTCTGACCGTCAGTAGCCCTAGTTGAGGTGCACTTATCATTATATGAGGCCAACGTGCCAGCTAGTCTCTAAAGGGGCGATATGGGTGTTCCAAGGTTTGTACCCAATTGAGGAAAAAACAGGGTAAGGTACGGTGTACCGCGAATAACTCGGGCTATAGATGTCCGATCGATGAGTTTGGCATATGTATGGAAAGGTCTCGACGAGACCTAACTACCCTGAAAGTATGAAGGCAAAGACTTGAATGACCGGGAAGTTATTAAGTGCACAAGTGGTAAAGTTGCACCAAAGTCCATGTTACCCGAAGTGGTACATGAACACCCAATATTCGACCAAAACACAAGTTTAGAGACGAGCTAGCGAGCTACATTGTTCAGACCGTCAGTAGCCCGCATCAAGACACGCATTTCATTATATTGAGCCTAGCCGCTAGCTCGACTCGAAGTCGGTCATATGGTTGGTTGATGGTTTGGACCGACCACGTGGTGTACCAAGGTGATGTACCTTTCATGAATTAAAACTCTGGCTGTATGGCACTGAGCGACAAGCTAAGGTGTGATTTGGAATAGTCTTGAGTGGGACTATTTAGGAAAAATGCGAACAAAAAATCACAAAGTCCTTGGGCGAAGCTATTAGCGAAACATAGAGCAAATTGGTACCAAAAACTATGGAAATGGGACTTGAGTCAAAAATAACCGCAAGTTGGAGAAGAGATAGCAAGCTTGCGTAGAACAATTATATTTGGTGCATGGTATCACCAACAAAAAAGTATATGGGGCCAAGGTGCTGGCTGGCCTCCAAAGTGGAGATATGGGCGATCCAAAGTTTGTACCCAAGTACGAACAAGTATGGAAAAAACAGGGTAAGGTACCAAGTACCATTAATAACTTCGGCTGTAGATGGCCGAGCGAGGCAAACGGCTCACCGTTGGAAAGGTCTTGGGGAGACCTATCTACCCTGAAAGTTTCATGAGGCTGAGTTGAAAGACCACGGAGATATTAGGTGATGATGGTCCAATTCGGGGACCAAGTCGCAGGAAATGGCACTTGACCAAAATCCCCCTTGGAAGGTGAATACCGGCTTACCGGTAAGAGATAGCGACTTGGCGTAGAATATTCATAAGTTGGGCGTGTAGAGACGCAACTTTCATTATATGGGGGCAACCCGGTCAGGGTGCTCCAAGTCGGTCGTTTGGTCGGTATATGGTTTGGGCCGACCACATGGTGTACCAAGTTGAGGTATCTTTCATGAATTATAACTCGGTCAGTTTGCCACCGAGCGACAAGTTGCGGTGTGTTTTGGAATGGTCTTGAGTGGGACTATCAAGCAAAAATACAAACAGAATATCAGCTTGTCCATGGCCGAAGCTATTAGTGAAACATATAGCAAAATGGGTCCAAAAACGAATGAAATGGGACTTGGACCAAGAATAACGGCAAGTTAGAGAAGAGATAGCAAGTTGGCGTAGAACAATTATATTTAGTGCATGGTATGACCAAGAAAAAAGTATATGGGGCAAAGGTGCTGGCTGGCCTCCAAAGTGGAGATATGGGCGATACAAAGTTTGTACCCAAGTATGGCAAAAACTGGTAGAGGTACCTTTCATGAATTACTGCTCAGGCTGTATGGCACTTAGCGGGACGCTTGGCTCTGGTATGGAATAGTCTTGAGTGGGACTATCAAGGAAAAATACGAACAAAAAATCACCATGTCCACGGACGAAGGTATTAGCGAAACTTAGAGCGAAATTGCGACCAAGTCGCTGGAAATGGCCCTTGGACCAAGTATACCGTCAAGGCGGTACGAGATAGCGAGTTGACGTGGAATATTTATAAGTTTGCCTCCACGAGACGAAAGTTTAGTTATATGGGGCCAACCCGCTCAGGGTTGTCCAAGTCGGTCATATGGCTGATCGAAATTTTCGACCAAGTACTGAGAAAACAGGGTAAGGTACAGTGTACCTCGAATAACTTCGGCTGTAGATGTCCGAGCGAGGCGAACGGCATAGCGTTGGAAAGGTCTTGAGGTGCTCAAGGCACCCTGAAAGTATGAGAAGGCTACCTGGAAAACTCGTGGAGATATTAGAGAAACATAGGGCCCAAAAGATACCAAGTCGCAGGAAATGGACAATCCATGAACACCCTAAAATCCCAATTACGGCTAAGTTGCAGGCCAGCTAGCGAAGTGAAATGTTCTAGGCATAACTAGAACACGTTAATGCGCAACTTTTTGAATCAGAACTTTTTTCGATATCTGGTCCCCAAAGGGGGGATATGGGCGATCCAAGGATTTTTCCAAGTTTCGGTACTTTTTACGGTATCGCTCATAGCTCCGGCTGTAAGCAAGCAAATGACAATTTAAGACATGATTTGGAAAGGTATTGAGTAGTACTAACTTACGTTAGAACACAGCGAAGCGCTATCGGTTCATGGCAAGGCCGATATAAACAGTCAAAGATGAAAAATGTTGATAAAATGAACAAAAATTACCTTGGTACGCGAATAGCGGCCAGGGATGAAGAGGTACGAAGTTGGTGTAGAACAACTATAATTAGGGCTTGGTACGCTCTAAAAGTTTGCCGAAGACCGCAAAGCGCTCAGACCCATAGAAAGTGGCCATTTGGGCCGAACAGTGCATGCAAAGAGGTGAAAATGCAAAAATTGCACTTTGGGGGGCGATTTGCGGGGGGAAGGAGGGGTCGGAGGGCAAAATGTCCCTTGACCAAAAAGTTTTATCTCGTCGAGATCTACAACATTGCCGAAGACCGCAAAGCGCTAGCTCGCAATCGAAAAATCGAGAATTTGAAAATTTTCTAAGTCTTGGGCTCCCTAAGGAAAAGTTTCAAAAATCACGTTTGTCCCCTATTTTGAAGGGGAAGGAGTCGGTTCCGGGGCATGGTGTCTTCGGCAAAAAGTCTTATCTTTTTGCGTACTTTCGACTAGTTCAATAAAAATTTTTGACCCAAAATTTGTTCGGCGGACCCCTAGGTCGAAAAACCCGAAAAAAGTCGAAAAAAGTCGAAAATGTCGAAAAATGAGAAAACCTCATATTCGGACTCTACACGAGCCCCAGATATTGAAAAGTGAAATCCGCGGTCGATTTGGAACAAAAAATTTACCTAGGCAAAGTTGTATGGAGGTAGGGACCCCTGAGAAAAAAGTTTGGTCCCGAGGCTCCTTGGACCACCAAGTCCCTAGGTCGGACCAAAATCGGAAAAAATCCGACCAAAGTCGAAAGTGTCGAAAATTTTAAAAAACCCCTTTTGGGGCCCTGTGGCCTCCCTAGATAATGAAAAGTGAGGTCCGCGGCCGATCCGGAAGAAAAACTTGACCTAGGGAAACTTGTATGACGGTGGGGACCCAAAAAAATTTCGATGAGTGTAGTTTAGACAGGCCGGAAAATGTATCGGTGGTCCGTATCAAGGGACGTCTTTTAGTTCCATGGGGTGGTGGTCGTCGAACAAAGTCGCCTAGGTCGACCACCAGAAAGACCAGTCGTGTTGTAATGGATGTTTTGACCACTTTACTAGGGAAACCTAGTAGGTCGAAGCAAATTTGGGGTTCGAGATGAGTTGGTGAAAGTTGGTCCAACCTAGGTGTGCTTGGTGGAGGTTGACCATGAAAGTAGAGCATGATGGGAATGACCATAACTTTGGTTCTAGATGTCGGATCGGTACACTTTCGGCAGTTTTGGAAAGGTGAAGGCCTGCTCTAGCTATGTTTCCTACCAAGCTGAGCGCCTACTAGTGACCCGGAGGAGGTATTAAGGGTCAAAGGCAAAAAGGGGTACCCTAAAGTGCATGTGACCAAGAAAATGGGAAAAACGGTATCGCCTATAGCTCAGGCTGTATGGCTCGGATCGGAAAGCTTGGATATGCGTTGGAAAGGTCTTGACGAGCGCTAGCTATGTGTCCTACCAAGCGAAGCGCTAGGTGTTGAGCAAGTCGGTCATATTAGAGGGCAAAGGTGAAAAATGGTGGTTTAGAGGCGAAAATTCACCTTATGATCGAAAATAGCGGGCGAACGATAAGAGCTACGAACACGGCGTAGAACAATCATAAGTACGTTACCACAAGACCTAACTTTGGCCAATATAGAGCGAGAAGATCGGAGGTACCCATCAGGGTGATATGGCTGGTTCAAAGTTGGACCAAAACGAGACTTGAGAAATGGGTTGAAACACGGTATCGCGAATAACTCAGGCTGTATGGAACGGATCGACAAGCTAAGATCAGTGTTGGAAAGGTCGAACCGAGCGCTAACTATAATCCCAAACAACCGAAGCGCTAAGTGTTGAGCAAAACTGAGTTATTAAGCGACAAAGTGGAAAAATAATACCAAAATGGCCAAAAATCACACAAGACCAAGAATACCGAGCAGGCGGTAAGAGATAGCGGGTTGACGTAGAATACTTATAAGTTTGCCTCTACGAGACCTAAAAGTCGTCCATAGACAGCGAGAAGATCGGACCACTCTGGAAGGGTGATACGAGTGGTCAAAAATTGGCAAAAATGAAACATGGCTAAAATGGATTTGACTTGTGCACCATGTAGCTCCGGCTGTATGGCATGGATTGTAAAGCTAGGATATGTTTTGGAAAGGTAACACCCAGCGCTAGATACGACTAGAAGAAAGCAAAGCGCTAACTAGCATGATTTGGAAGTTATTAAGTGTCAAAGTCGAAAAATGTTACCAAAATTGAAACTCGAGTACATTGGGCCAAAAAGTACAAGTTGTGAAATTTGGACTTACGAGTAAAATACCGAGCAGGCGGTAAGAGATAGAGACTTGGTGTAGAACAATTATATGTTGGGCATGTTATAACCTATATTTGGCCCGAACATAGTGACGAGATCGGTGGTACCCAAAAGGGTGGTACAGGTGTTAGATGGTTTTCCCAGAGCATAAGCTCCACATGATATGGAAAACGGGAAACATCATAACTTCGGCTGTATGGCATGGAATGGAACGAACAAGGTATCGATAGAAAGAGAAAAGGTAGCGCTAACTATATTTCCTTCCAAGCAAAGCGCTAGCATGTGACCGTTCGGGTGTTATTGTGAGTCAAAGTCAGAAACTGTTACCACGAGAGGCGAAAATCCGACTAAGTCCAAAAATACCGGGCTGGCGGTAAGAGATACGGCTTGGCCGTAGAACATTTATAAGTTGGCCAAGACAAGACCTAAGTTTCGTCCATAGACGACAAGAAGATCGAAGATACCTGAAGGTGAGATATGGGCGTCCCAAAGTGGGCCTTTGAAAAAGTGACAAACTTCCCTTATAACAGCATACACCAAATATCTCTGGCTCTATGGCACCGAATAAGAAGTTGAGCTCAGCGATAGAAAGGTGATAGTCAGCGCTAAATATCATTGGAACAGAGTGAAGCGCTAAAGGGAAAGGATCTTGGTGATATAAGGTGACAAAGTCGAGAAAAGTTGCCTCAAAATCATGAAAAATGTGAAAAAATGGCTAAGTCCCGGGTGCCTTAAGGGCAGGTTGATCGAATGTACCGAGCTGGCGGTACGAGATAGAGACTTGGTGTAGAACAATTATATGTTTGGCATGGCAAGACCTACATTTGGTCAATACAAAGTGAGAAGATCAAAGAAACCCGTAAGGGTGATATTGGTGTCCAAAGGTAAAAAGCACTAAGTCTTGGGAAACTTATATGAAGAAAAAGGACCCTGATGGGTCATATAGGATGGATCGAAAAATCGGCTAAGTCCCAAAATGGGGATGTCAGAACTACACTCAAATGTTACCACACCAAGCAAGGCAAACTTATATGAAGCAAAGGACCCTGATGGGTCATATGGTATTGGTCGAAAAATCGGCTAAGTCCCAAAATGGGGATGTCAGAACTACACTCATGTGTTACCACACCAAGCAAGGCAAACTTATATGAAGCAAAGGACCCTGATGGGTCATATGGTATTTTACGAAAAATCGGCTAAGTCCCAAAATGGTGATGTCAGAACTACACTAAAATGTTACCACACCAAGCAAGGCAAACTTATATGAAGGCAAGGACCCTGATGGGTCATATGGTATTGATCGAAAAATCGGCTAAGTCCCAAAATGGTGATGTCAGAACTACACTAAAATGTTACCACACCAAGCAAGGCAAACTTATATGAAGGCAAGGACCCTGATGGGTCATATGGTATGGATCGAAAAATCGGCTAAGTCCCAAAATGGGGATGTCTGAACTACACTCAAATGTTACCACATCAAGCAAGGCAAACTTATATGAAGGAAAGGACCCTGATGGGTCATATGGTATTGATCGAAAAATCGGCTAAGTCCCAAAATGGGGATGTCAGAACTACACTCAAATGTTACCACACCAAGCAAGGCAAACTTATATGAAGCAAAGGACCCTGATGGGTCATATGGTATTGATCGAAAAATCGGCTAAGTCCCAAAATGGGGATGTCAGAACTACACTCAAATGTTACCACACCAAGCAAGGCAAACTTATATGAAGCAAAGGACCCTGATGGGTCATATGGTATTGATCGAAAAATCGGCTAAGTCCCAAAATGGGGATGTCAGAACTACACTCAAATGTTACCACACCAAGCAAGGCAAACTTATATGAAGCAAAGGACCCTGATGGGTCATATGGTATTTTACGAAAAATCGGCTAAGTCCCAAAATGGGGATGTCTGAACTACACTCATATGTTACCACACCAAGCAAGGCAAACTTATATGAAGCAAAAGACCCTGATGGGTCAAATGGTATTTTACGAAAAATCGGCTAAGTCCCAAAATGGGGATGTCAGAACTACACTCAAATGTTACCACACCAAGCAAGGCAAACTTATATGAAGGCAAGGACCCTGATGGGTCATATGGTATTTTACGAAAAATCGGCTAAGTCCCAAAATGATGATGTCAGAACTACACTAACAAGTTACCACACCAAGCAAGGCAAACTTATATGAAGCAAAGGACCCTGATGGGTCATATGGTATTTTACGAAAAATCGGCTAAGTCCCAAAATGGGGATGTCAGAACTACACTCAAATGTTACCACACCAAGCAAGGCAAACTTATATGAAGCAAAGGACCCATATGGGTCATATGGTATTTTACGAAAAATCGGCTAAGTCCCAAAATGATGATGTCAGAACTACACTCAAATGTTACCACACCAAGCAAGGCAAACTTATATGAAGCAAAGGACCCTGATGGGTCATATGGTATTGGTCGAAAAATCGGCTAAGTCCCAAAATGGGGATGTCAGAACTACACTCATGTGTTACCACACCAAGCAAGGCAAACTTATATGAAGCAAAGGACCCTGATGGGTCATATGGTATTTTACGAAAAATCGGCTAAGTCCCAAAATGGTGATGTCAGAACTACACTAAAATGTTACCACACCAAGCAAGGCAAACTTATATGAAGGCAAGGACCCTGATGGGTCATATGGTATTGATCGAAAAATCGGCTAAGTCCCAAAATGGTGATGTCAGAACTACACTAAAATGTTACCACACCAAGCAAGGCAAACTTATATGAAGGCAAGGACCCTGATGGGTCATATGGTATGGATCGAAAAATCGGCTAAGTCCCAAAATGGGGATGTCTGAACTACACTCAAATGTTACCACATCAAGCAAGGCAAACTTATATGAAGGAAAGGACCCTGATGGGTCATATGGTATTGATCGAAAAATCGGCTAAGTCCCAAAATGGGGATGTCAGAACTACACTCAAATGTTACCACACCAAGCAAGGCAAACTTATATGAAGCAAAGGACCCTGATGGGTCATATGGTATTGATCGAAAAATCGGCTAAGTCCCAAAATGGGGATGTCAGAACTACACTCAAATGTTACCACACCAAGCAAGGCAAACTTATATGAAGCAAAGGACCCTGATGGGTCATATGGTATTTTACGAAAAATCGGCTAAGTCCCAAAATGGGGATGTCAGAACTACACTAAAAAGTTACCACACCAAGCAAGGCAAAGTACCTAGGTGAACCCTAGGAAGAAACACGGACCAAGTCAGATGGCCTAAGTCAATAGAACAAGTGACCTAGGCAAAGTTGTATGGCGCTGAGGACCCTGAAAAATCGGGTTAGTGTAGTTTAGACAGGGTAGGTTTTTGGGTCGGCCGAACTCCCTTATTTTGGGTTTTGGCCTCATCAAGAAGCTACACCTAGGCAAACTGCCTAGGGTGAAAGTGCGAAGACCAATCGAATAGTAAGACAAGTTTTGACCGATCGCCCTAGGCAAGCTTGTATGAAGAAAGGGACCCTAAGGGTCATATGGAAATACATGAAAAATCGGCTAAGTCCCAAAATTGGGATGTCAGAACTACACTAAAAAGTTACCACATCAAGCAAGGCAAACTACCTAGGTGAACCCTAGCAAGAAACACGGACCAAGTCAGATGGCCTAAGTCAAGAGTGCAAGTGACCTAGGCAAAGTTGTATGACGGTGAGGACCCTGAAAAATCTGGTTAGTGTAGTTTAGACAGGGGAGGTTTTTGGGTCGGCTGAACCTCCTTATTTTGGGTTTTGACCTCCTCAAGAAGCTACACCTAGGCAAACTGCCTAGGGTGAAAGTGCGAAGACCAATCGAATAGTAAGACAAGTTTTGACCGATCGCCCTAGGCAAGCTTGTATGAAGAAAGGGACCCTAAGGGTCATATGGAAATACATGAAAAATCGGCTAAGTCCCAAAATTGGGATGTCAGAACTACACTAAAAAGTTACCACATCAAGCAAGGCAAACTACCTAGGTGAACCCTAGCAAGAAACACGGACCAAGTCAGATGGCCTAAGTCAAGAGTGCAAGTGACCTAGGCAAAGTTGTATGACGGTGAGGACCCTGAAAAATCTGGTTAGTGTAGTTTAGACAGGGGAGGTTTTTGGGTCGGCTGAACCTCCTTATTTTGGGTTTTGACCTCCTCAAGAAGCTACACCTAGGCAAACTGCCTAGGGTGAAAGTGCGAAGACCAATCGAATAGTAAGACAAGTTTTGACCGATCGCCCTAGGCAAGCTTGTATGAAGAAAGGGACCCTATGGGTCATATGGAAATACATGAAAAATCGGCTAAGTCCCAAAATTGGGATGTCTGAACTACACTAAAAAGTTACCACATCAAGCAAGGCAAAGTACCTAGGTGAACCCTAGCAAGAAACACGGACCAAGTCAGATGGCCTAAGTCAAGAGAACAAGTGACCTAGGCAAAGTTGTATGACGGTGAGGACCCTGAAAAATCTGGTTAGTGTAGTTTAGACAGGGGAGGTTTTTGGGTCGGCTGAACCTCCTTATTTTGGGTTTTGACCTCCTCAAGAAGCTACACCTAGGCAAACTGCCTAGGGTGAAAGTGCGAAGACCAATCGAATAGTAAGACAAGTTTTGACCGATCGCCCTAGGCAAGCTTGTATGAAGAAAGGGACCCTATGGGTCATATGGAAATACATGAAAAATCGGCTAAGTCCCAAAATTGGGATGTCTGAACTACACTAAAAAGTTACCACAGCAAGCAAGGCAAAGTACCTAGGTGAACCCTAGGAAGAAACACGGACCAAGTCAGATGGCCTAAGTCAAGAGTACAAGTGACCTAGGCAAAGTTGTATGGCGCTGAGGACCCTGAAAAATCGGGTTAGTGTAGTTCAGACAGGGGAGGTTTCTGGGTCGGCTGAACCTCCTTATTTCGGGTTTTGGCCTCCTCAAGAAGACAGACCTAGGCAAACTGCCTAGGGTGAAAGTGCGAAGACCAATCGAATAGTAAGACAAGTTTTGACCGATCGCCCTAGGCAAGCTTGTATGAAGAAAGGGACCCTATGGGTCATATGGAAATATACGAAAAATCGGCTAAGTCCCGAAATTGGGATGTCTGAACTACACTAAAAAGTTACCACATCAAGCAAGGCAAAGTACCTAGGTGAACCCTAGGAAGAAACACGGACCAAGTCAGATGGCCTAAGTCAAGAGTACAAGTGACCTAGGCAAAGTTGTATGGCGCTAAGGACCATGAAAAATCGGGTTAGTGTAGTTAAGACAGGGGAGGTTTCAGGGTCGGCTGGACCTCCTTATTTCGGGTTTTGGCCTCCTCAAGAAGACAGACCTAGGCGAACTGCCTAGGGTGAAAGTGCGAAGACCAATCGAATAGTAAGACAAGTTTTGACCGATCGCCCTAGGCAAGCTTGTATGAAGAAAGGGACCCTATGGGTCATATGGAAATACATGAAAAATCGGCTAAGTCCCAAAATTAGGATGTCTGAACTACACTAAAAAGTTACCACATCAAGCAAGGCAAAGTACCTAGGTGAACCCTAGGAAGAAACACGGACCAAGTCGGATGGCCTAAGTCAAGAGTACAAGTGACCTAGGCAAATTTGTATGGCGCTGAGGACCCTGAAAAATCGGGTTAGTGTAGTTAAGACAGGGGAGGTTTCAGGGTCGGCCAGACCTCCTTATTTCGGGTTTTGGCCTCCTCAAGAAGACAGACCTAGGCGAATTGCCTAGGGTGAAACTGCGAAGACCAATCGAATAGTAAGACAAGTTTTGACCGATCGCCCTAGGCAAGCTTGTATGAAGAAAGGGACCCTATGGGTCATATGGAAATTCATGAAAAATCGGCTAAGTCCCAAAATTGGGATGTCAGAACTACACTATAAAGTTACCACATTAGCAAGGCAGACTTGTATGAAGAACGGGACCCAGGTGAAAGTAGCAAATATCCCAAACCGAACATGTATATTATACACACAAGAGTACGAACATAAAGGAACACGGACCAAGCGTGCCGAGAGAATCGGTACTATAGAGCCCTCGTGGTTCTACACAAAGACTTTATGTTAGGGGTTCAAGCCCCATAGTACTCAAACGGTGACAGTAGCAAATATCCCAAACCGAACATGAATATTATACACACAAGAGTACGAACATAAAGGAACACGGACCAAGCGTACCGAGAGAATCGGTACTATAGAACCCTCGTGGTTCTACACAAAGACTTTATGTTAGGGGTTCAAGCCCCATAGTACTCAAACGGTGACAGTAGCAAATATCCCAAAACGAACGTGAATCTTATTCACAAGAGTACGAACATAAAGGAACACGGACCAAGCGTACCGAGAGAATCGGTACTATAGAGCCCTCGTGGTTCTACACAAAGACTTTATGTTCGGGGTTCACACCCCAAATCGAACGTGGAATTTACTTTCTGATGGTCATGCGGTCGTCCAAAGGGGTCTAGTATCCTGGGATGACAAGCATCACGGGCACAGCTCGTATCAAAACAGTCGAAGAGGCCCGCGAAAGCTTGCTTTCCATGGCTATGCGATGCACAAATTGAGTTTACTCACCGTAGTATAAAACGAACGAACCGAACCTATCCGAGTAGGGATAATGGGCGCAGTAACATACTTCTGTGACCCAGCGAGAGTTGAACGAGGTGACATGAACTGTCAGTGGCTTATATCAGATGGGATACATACATGAGATTGCTTTCAAATCTACACTCGAAAACCTAACCAAGTAAAAGCGAACGTGGGGAGGATTCGAAACCGGTAACGAAATCTTAAGCTGGAAAGAGTCATCACTATGGATACATATTATGCGAAACCAATCAAGTGCTCATTACTGATCCAAAACCGAAGAGCACTAGTGAACACCTTAATCTCACCCTAGTTCACATCCAAGTGATCGACCACGTGTGTGAAGCAAAGACCAATCGAATTCCTGAATGAACCGAACACTATGAACAAATGGCCAAAAACGTTATAACTATCCAAACATACTACTATCTAGCGAAAGTCATCACGATGGAACCATACCATGATCTTTAACCTATAGCGCTCACCATATTCCTACCCAGAGTGCAAGTGAACAGATTGCTCACCCCTACCCAGTTCACAACCACGTGATCGACTAACATACCGAGGTTACCACAAGTCAAAGTTATACGTTTACAAGCGCAAGACCAATCGAAAACCCCGAAAGCAATCTCGACCCAAAATGTATTATCCGTGAGTGTAGTCGAGTCTCGTACTCGTCATCTGTAATCGTCGGATAGAATATCCAGTACACGGTTGTCTTTCCAAATGAAATCTACATACAGAACTCGCTCTTGGCAAATGGGTGGCAATGGCGCAATCAGGAGCGAGTTCCCGTCCGGGTGCCAAGTGATTGGCAAATGTCTGGGGGAAAGCAACCATATATTGATTTGTCTGTTAGTGTACTGGGTGTTTGAGGTATGTAGTATCCACGCTTGGTTGGGTGTGTCAGAGGACCATGGATGCGTTCACAACCCCAATTGGGGTACATCGGGAATGATTTTGTGGAACCGATGTGCCCGGCACACACTAAGTTTTGTTGCAAGTTAATAGTGTGCCATGTCCGGGGGGGTTGTGATTAAACTCTGGTGAATTGCGTACTGTGGTGATTGGGGTATGAAAGCCCCGCAGTTGCAATGATCGGACGCGCCTAGCGTGTCCTTTAGTTGATGGTAGGGAAATGAAGGCCCTTGTCAGCTCACCTAAGTATTCATGGAAGTTTGGCATAAGGTCGCTGTGGTAGGGGTATGAAGGCCCCGTCAGCGCATGCACAATCGGGCGCACGTGCGCTTAGCGGAGTCGAATGCCGCTCAAGTGCCTGTCCGGTGCATCGGGTGTGTGTGATACGAGGGCAATGAGGTTCGCACGGGGGCTCGCCTCCCGTGTGCTACCGGACTTGACAACATATAGAACGTGGTGTTTGCTCCTCCGGGTGCAATGGGACAATGAACATTCGAACGCAAAGTCGGAATTCTGGTTGATCCTACCAGTAATATACGCTCGTCTCAAAGGTTAAGCCATGCATGTCTAAGTACAAACAGATTTAATGTGAAACCGCATAAGGCTCAGTATAACAGCTATAATTTACGAGATCATCAACCTAGTTACTTGGATAACTGTGGAAAATCTAGAGCTAATACATGCAACATGCCAGGACCCTCGCGGGAACTGGTGCACTTATTAGTCAAACCAATCGCGGGTTCTCCGTGTCATTGAGTTGAAGTCTGGATAATGATGCTGATCGTATGGTCTCGCACCGACGACAGATCTCGCAAATATCTGCCCTATCAACTATGGATGGTAGTATAGAGGACTACCATGGTTGCAACGGGTAACGGGGAATCAGGGTTCGATTCCGGAGAGGGAGCCTGAGAAATGGCTACCACATCCAAGGAAGGCAGCAGGCGCGTAAATTACCCAATCCCGGGACGGGGAGGTAGTGACGAGAAATAACAATATGAAACTCTTTAATGATGTTTCATAATTGGAATGAGTAGAGCATAAATCCTTCTACGAGGATCAAGTGGAGGGCAAGTCTGGTGCCAGCAGCCGCGGTAATTCCAGCTCCACTAGCGTATATTAAAATTGTTGCGGTTAAAACGTTCGAAGTTGATACTTGTCCAACACAGTCCGGCTCCGCCGACCCGGTCAACCCGTGGTCGGTGGGCCAAGTCGGAATCTGGTTGCGACTCAATGGTGTGGTAGGGCACCAAGTCTGTGTCATGGTGTGCCCTTCAACGGGTGCAAGTGTAACATAGAGCTCGACCGCTCACGTTTACCTTGAACAAATTAGAGTGCTTAAAGCAGGGTGCCCAAACGCCCTAGAATAATCTTGCATGGAATAATGGAATACGACCTTGGTCTAATCTTTCATTGGTTTGTACTCAGACCGGAGGTAATGATTAACAGAAGTAGTTGGGGACACTAGTATTACGGCGCGAGAGGTGAAATTCGTAGACCGTCGTAAGACTAACTAAAGCGAAGGCATTTGTCAAGGATGCTTTCTTTAATCAAGAACGAAAGTTAGAGGATCGAAGGCGATTAGATACCGCCCTAGTTCTAACCGTAAACGATGCCAACTAGCAATTGGGAGACGCTACAACCAGGTGCTCTCAGTAGCTTCCGGGAAACCAAAGTCAGGTTCCGGGGGAAGTATGGTTGCAAAGTTGAAACTTAAAGGAATTGACGGAAGGGCACCACAATGAAATGGAGCTTGCGGTTCAATTTGACTCAACACGGGAAAACTTACCAGGTCCGAACTTATGGAGGTGAGACAGATTAATAGCTCTTTCTCAAATTTAAGGGTAGTGGTGCATGGCCGTTCTTAGTTCGTGGATTGATTTGTCTGGTTAATTCCGATAACGAACGTGACTCACATATGCTAACTAGAACGCAGTCAGCGTTAATGCGTCGATGCCGATTGGAACGGGTTAGGACCTTTCGGTGGAGTATGACCTGACACCTTCGCTGTTCGTGTGCGCAAGTGCACTTACGGTACGCTGCTTAGCAGGACAATTTGTGTTTAGCAAAATGAGATCGAGCGATAACAGGTCCGTGATGCCCTTAGATGTTCTGGGCTACACGCGTGCTACAATGTGGGTAGCAGCGTGTCTCCTATTCCGAGAGGAACGGGAAATCACTCAAATACTCACTTAGTAGGGATTATGGATTGCAATGGTCCATATGAACTCGGAACTTCTAGTAAGTGCTGGTCATCAGCCAGCGTTGAATACGTCCCTGCCCTTTGTACACACCGCCCGTCGCTACTACCGATGGATTATTTAGTGAGGTCTTTGGAGATGATCGTTCGCTGGATCCTCGTGAACCGCGTCTGCTTTATCGAAGTTGACCGAACTTGATGATTTAGAGGAAGTAAAAGTCGTAACAAGGTTTCCGTAGGTGAACCTGCGGAAGGATCATTAGTGGCCAAGTGATCCTTCCAGAAGTCCGAACCTGCGGGTTGAGACTTCGGCACAAGTTGCCATATGATAATTGACGAAACACTATAGAAGTCCGAACCTGCGGGTTGAGACTCAGGCACAAGTTGCCATATGAAAGTTGACGAAACACTAACAAGTCCGAACCTGCGGGTTGAGACTTAGGCACACGTTGCCTTATACATGACTTCGAACAAATACACAAGTCCGAACCTGCGGGTTGAGACTTAGGCACAAGTTGCCTTATACATGACTTCGAACAAATACACAAGTCCGAACCTGCGGGTTGAGACTTAGGCACAAGTTGCCATATGAAAGTTGACGAAACACTAACAAGTCCGAACCTGCGAGTTGAGACTTAGGCACACGTTGCCTTATACATGACTTCGAACAAATACACAAGTCCGAACTTGCGGGTTGAGACTTAGGCACAAGTTGCCTTATACATACATTGGCCAAATAAACAGAAGTCCGAACCTGCGGGTTGAGACTTAGGCACAAGTTGCCATATTATATTCGATCAAACACTAAGTAGTCCGAACCTGCGGGTTGAGACTCAAGACCGTAACAAGATGTCACTATACAAGTCCGAACCTAAGGGTTGAGACTTAATGCGATCTAGATACCAAGTTGACATCCAATACCTGTTGAGCAAAACCAAAGATTCCCTGTTCTCGAATGATTACACTATATAACAGGGAATCATGAAGAAATCAAGCAAGCGTGAAACAAAGTCATCACTTGGGCATGCTCGATAGCCAACCACATGACCTTAACCTAAGAGAGCATGCAAACCACATGATACCTATAAACGATTAACCCGCCCTAGTTCAATCGTTCACCAAGTGATGACTTCAGTATGGCTAAGAGAAAAACTTTTAAATGGGAAAAACTCTAAGTCCGAACCTCCGGGTTGAGACTTCCGCGTCGGAGGTGGGCGCACCTCCTATCCGAAAGATGATGAATCAGGGGTGTTCGGTCAGCAATGGTCGGATGCCCCGTCGTAGTCCAACTATGACAATCAAAGTCAAGACCTCCGGGTTGAGACTTTCCGCGAGTACAAGCATAAAGGAACACGGACCAAGCCGTACCGAGAGAATCGGTACTAGAGCCCTCGTGGTTCTACATTGAGAGAGCCCTCGTGGTTCTCATTAGGGGCTTTATGCAAGTCGTACTCAATACTGTGGTGTGAAGTATAAAGTATAGTCCTCGCCTGGTCCACGCTGCTTCGGCGGTCCTGGGTAAGATAGTTAATTCTAGCTTGCCCTATAGTGGAATGAGGACACTTAATGCTTCGTCTTTTAGCGGCGGCTAGACTCCTCCTCACGGGGAACGAGTTGACGCGCACAGCGGCGGCTTACGCACTATGGCAATCATGGATGCCTGAAGATTCCGTGAAGTTCTCCCCTGGTCCACGCTGCCTCGGCAGTCCTGGGTAAAATGGAATATTTCCAGCTTGCCCTATAGTGGAAGAGGACTATCCAACAATACAAAGTCAAGACCTCCGGGTTGAGACTTTCCGCGTCGGTGGTGTCGCGCACCGCCTATCCGAAAGATGGTGTAACAGGGGTGTTCGATCAGCAATGGTCGGATGCCCCGTCATAGTCCAACTATGACAACCAAAGTCAAGACCTCCGGGTTGAGACTTTCCGCGTCCGGAGGTACGCGTACCGCCTACCCGAAAGATGGTGTGCTTCTGGGGTATTCGATGAGTCGGATACCCCGTCGTAGTCCAACTATGACAATCAAAGTCAAGACCTCCGGGTTGAGACTTCCGCGTCCGGAGGTACGCGTACCGCCTACCCGAAAGATGGTGTGCTTCTGGGGTATTCGATGAGTCGGATACCCCGTCGTAGTCCAACTATGACAATCAAAGTCAAGACCTCCGGGTTGAGACTTCCGCGTCCGGAGGTACGCGTACCGCCTACCCGAAAGATGGTGAATCAGGGGTGTTCGATCAGCAATGGTCGGATGCCCCGTCGTAGTCCAACTATGACAATCAAAGTCAAGACCTCCGGGTTGAGACTTCCGCGTCCGGAGGTACGCGTACCGCCTACCCGAAAGATGGTGTGCTTCTGGGGTATTCGATGAGTCGGATACCCCGTCGTAGTCCAACTATGACAATACAAAGTCAAGACCTCCGGGTTGAGACTTCCGCGTCCGGAGGTACGCGTACCGCCTACCCGAAAGATGGTGTGCTTCTGGGGTATTCGATGAGTCGGATACCCCGTCGTAGTCCAACTATGACAATCAAAGTCAAGACCTCCGGGTTGAGACTTTCTAAGAGTACAAGCATAAAGGAACACGGACCAAGCCGTACCGAGAGAATCGGTACTAGAGCCCTTGTGGTTCTACATTGAGAGAGCCCTCGTGGTTCTCATTAGGGGCTTTATGCAAGAAGTACTCAATACTGTGGTGTGAAGTATAAAGTATAGAGTCCTCCACTGGTCCACGCTGCTCCGGCGGTCCTGGGTAAGATAGTTCATTCTAGCTTGCCCTATGTGGAAGAGGACTCAATACCCTACCTGTTGAGCTTGAAACAAAGTCATCACTTGGGCATGCTCATATTGCCATACACAATTACATTATATTCGAATGAGCATGCAAGCGACCCTATATAGACCGAACCAAAACGATAGATACCGCCGTAGTTCACCCCCACCAAGTGATGACTTCAGTATGGCTAGTGTGTGAAGTATAAAGTATAGTCCTCCCCTGGTCCACACTGCTTCGGCGGTCCTGGGTAAGATAGTTAGTTCTAGCTTGCCCTATGTGGAAGAGGACACAATACTTAATACTTAGAGTACAAGCATAAAGGAACACGGACCAAGCCGTACCGAGAGAATCGGTACTAGAGCCCTCGTGGTTCTACATTGAGAGAGCCCTCGTGGTTCTCATTAGGGGCTTTATGCAAGTCGTACTCAATACTGTGGTGTGAAGTATAAAGTATAGAGTCCTCCACTGGTCCACGCTGCTCCGGCGGTCCTGGGTAAGATAGTTCATTCTAGCTTGCCCTATGTGGAAGAGGACTCAATACCCTACCTGTTGAGCTTGAAACAAAGTCATCACTTGGGCATGCTCATATTGCCATACAATATTCCATTATCTACTAATGAGCATGCAGCTATATGATTATAACCTGTAAACGATTACCCCGCCGTAGTTCAGCGCTTCAACCAAGTGATGACTTCAGTATGGCTAGTGTGTGAAGTATAAAGTATAGTCCTCCCCTGGTCCACACTGCTTCGGCGGTCCTGGGTAAGATAGTTAGTTCTAGCTTGCCCTATGTGGAAGAGGACACCATACTTAATACTGTGGTGTAATGAACAAAGTATAGTCCTCCACTGGTCCACGCTGCTTCGGCGGTCCTGGGTAAGATAGTTAGTTCTAGCTTGCCCTATGTGGAAGAGGGCATACAAGACAAAGTATAGTTCTCCCCTGGTCCACGCTGCTTCGGCGGTCCTGGGTAAGATAGTTAATTCTAGCTTGCCCTATGTGGAAGAGAGCATACATGAACCAAGAACGAAGGTTATGATCGAGGAATGATTCGACAACTAACCGATGGTATGAAATGTGAAGAATTCAAGCAAGCACACAATCAAGTCATCACTTGGGCATGCTCGATAGCCAACCCTATGACATTAACCTAGTAGAGCATGCGAAAACCAATATATATGTAAACGATGCCCCTCCCTAGTTCAGCGCTTCAACCAAGTGATGACTTCAGAATGGCTAAATCAAATCGGTTCAAAACATACCATCGGTACCCTATTGAAACACACAAGTCGATATCAAACCTCATGATTGTGTAGTCCTCCACTGGTCCACACTGCTCCGGCGGTCCTGGGTAAGATAGTTCATTCTAGCTTGCCCTATGTGGAAGAGGGCACATTACTCAATACTGTGGTGTTATGAACAAAGTATAGTCCTCCACTGGTCCACGCTGCTTCGGCGGTCCTGGGTAAGATAGTTAGTTCTAGCTTGCCCTATGTGGAAGAGGGCATACAAGACAAAGTATAGTTCTCCCCTGGTCCACGCTGCTTCGGCGGTCCTGGGTAAGATAGTTAATTCTAGCTTGCCCTATGTGGAAGAGAGCATACATGAACCAAGAACGAAGGTTATGATCGAGGAATGATTCGACAACTAACCGATGGTATGAAATGTGAAGAATTCAAGCAAGCACACAATCAAGTCATCACTTGGGCATGCTCGATAGCCAACCTCATGACATTAACCTAGTAGAGCATGCGAAAACCAATATATATGTAAACGATGCCTCCCTAGTTCAGCGCTTCAACCAAGTGATGACTTCAGAATGGCTAAATCAAATCGGTTCAAACCATACCATCGGTATCCTATTGAAACACACAAGTCGATATCAAACCTCATGATTGTGTAGTCCTCCACTGGTCCACGCCGCTTCGGCCGTCCTGGGTAAAATGGAACATTCCAGCTTGCCCTATGTGGAAGAGGGCACATTACTCAATACTGTGGTGTGAAGTATAAAGTTCAGTTCTCCCCTGGTCCACGCTGCTTCGGCGGTCCTGGGTAAGATAGTTCATTCTAGCTTGCCCTATGTGGAAGAGGACACTTCATACTTCGTCTCTAAGCGGCGGCTTGACTCCTCCCTACGGGGAACGGGTTTACGCGCACAGCGGCGGCTTACGCACTATGGCAGTCATGGATGCCTTACGTTTCTATGAAAAGTGTGTTCCTCCCCTGGTCCACGCTGCTTCGGCAGTCCTGGGTAAGATAGTTAGTTCTAGCTTGCCCTATGTGGAAGAGGACACGTAGACTTACTGTGG
>NW_026689839.1:15000-57500 GCF_943734765.1 Anopheles ziemanni | reverse complement strand
CTTAGTTGGGCTGGCTGGCTGGCTGGCCATCGGTGGTGTGGTGTGGTGTGGTGTGTGGAGTCGAGCATCGCGCGCCGTTGCCTTCTTCGGAGTGTTGTGGGTACGCAAGTGCTTGCAGTGCAAAGAGGTTGGTGATGGAGTGACATTGCCTTCACCATGGAGTTGCGGGTACTTAGGTACTTGCAAGGAGATGGTGGTATGGTGGTGTTGCGTGTGTGGTGTTCGATTAGAAAGATATAATTTCTAAGTCCGGATTAGTGCTGTCAGTGGGGCCGCCGCTAACAGGTCCTGCACGGCCACCGTGGGGCTTGACTTGGCGCTATTCCGGACTTGGGGCGATCACGATGTCCCCGTGCGGGACTTAGAAGATGGAAGAACACAAGTACCCTTATCCCATGACTTGTGAGCGATTGGCATACGTTACCACATGAAGAGAAAAATTGGCTAAGTCCCGGATCCATATTATATGAAGAGAAAATCGGCTAAGTCCCGGATCCATATTACATGAAGAGAAAAATCGGCTAAGTCCAGGATCCATATTATATGAAGAGAAAAATCGGCTAAGTCCAGGATCCATATATATTAACCTAATAATCGGCTAAGTCCAGGATCCATATTATATGAAGAGAAAAATCGGCTAAGTCCAAGATCCATATGATATGAACAGAAAAATCGGCTAAGTCCAGGATCCATATATAATAACCTAATAATCGGCTAAGTCCAGGATCCATATAATATGAAGAGAAAAATCGGCTAAGTCCGAGATTGGGTCTGTCGGAAATACACTTTCAAGTTACCACACAAGCAAGCAAGATGGCCTAATGATGGATCCATATGATATGAAGAGAAAAATCGGCTAAGTCCCAGATTGGGTCTGTCAGAAATACACTTCCAAGTTACCACATGAGCAAGCAAGATGGCCTAGTGATGGATCCATATAATATGCAGAGAAAAATCGGCTAAGTCCCAGATTGGGTCTGTCAGAAATACACTTCCAAGTTACCACATGAGCAAGCAAGATGGCCTAGTGATGGATCCATATAATATGCAGAGAAAAATCGGCTAAGTCCCAGATTGGGTCTGTCAGAAATACACTTCCAAGTTACCACATGAGCAAGCAAGTTACCACATGAAGAGAAAGCCGGCAAAGTCTGGGAATGTTACCACATGAACTGGAAAATGGGCAAAAACCTACCTTCACAGGGAACGTGAATAAGTAAGGCTGTAGACATCGGATCGACAAGCCAAAGACTGATATGGAAAGGAAATGAGTAGTACTAGCTTTCCTGAGAGTTGCAGAGCTTAGACTGCATATGAACGAAAGTTATTAAGCGTCAAAGTCAGAGAAGTTACCCAAAGGAACACAAGTTCCAACTTAGAGCATGTATACCGCCTAGACGGTAAGAGGTACGGCCAGGCTGAGGAATAAGGAAATGTTGGCCAACATGTTCCCTAACTATCCCCCGAAGACCGCAAAGCAATCCAACATCAACCAAGAAAGTTATAGCCCGATCAAGGAAACACCTACTTTGCACCGATATTGCACCAAATACATGTACCAAGCACCTTCGGTTGCATACCTGCAGGGGTTTACCATAGTAGGCCATGGAAGACCGATATACCGAACATAATCACTTTCTATCTCCTCGGGTGTTTGAGATAGCGCTTTGCGGTACAAGAACGAAAGTTAGACTTTATCTTGGTGCATCTTTTTGCCCAAGATCACAAGACCCTATCTACCAAGGCAAGAAAGTTGTGTGGGGACAAAATGTCCAAAAGTGCCCAAAGTGGCACACTTGAACCATATATTCGAGAAAAACACAAGTGTGGGCCCGAGCTAGCAAGTTGAAATGTTCTGACCGTCAGTAGCCCTAGTTGAGGTGCACTTATCATTATATGAGGCCAACGTGCCAGCTAGTCTCTAAAGGGGCGATATGGGTGTTCCAAGGTTTGTACCCAATTGAGGAAAAAACAGGGTAAGGTACGGTGTACCGCGAATAACTCGGGCTATAGATGTCCGATCGATGAGTTTGGCATATGTATGGAAAGGTCTCGACGAGACCTAACTACCCTGAAAGTATGAAGGCAAAGACTTGAATGACCGGGAAGTTATTAAGTGCACAAGTGGTAAAGTTGCACCAAAGTCCATGTTACCCGAAGTGGTACATGAACACCCAATATTCGACCAAAACACAAGTTTAGAGACGAGCTAGCGAGCTACATTGTTCAGACCGTCAGTAGCCCGCATCAAGACACGCATTTCATTATATTGAGCCTAGCCGCTAGCTCGACTCGAAGTCGGTCATATGGTTGGTTGATGGTTTGGACCGACCACGTGGTGTACCAAGGTGATGTACCTTTCATGAATTAAAACTCTGGCTGTATGGCACTGAGCGACAAGCTAAGGTGTGATTTGGAATAGTCTTGAGTGGGACTATTTAGGAAAAATGCGAACAAAAAATCACAAAGTCCTTGGGCGAAGCTATTAGCGAAACATAGAGCAAATTGGTACCAAAAACTATGGAAATGGGACTTGAGTCAAAAATAACCGCAAGTTGGAGAAGAGATAGCAAGCTTGCGTAGAACAATTATATTTGGTGCATGGTATCACCAACAAAAAAGTATATGGGGCCAAGGTGCTGGCTGGCCTCCAAAGTGGAGATATGGGCGATCCAAAGTTTGTACCCAAGTACGAACAAGTATGGAAAAAACAGGGTAAGGTACCAAGTACCATTAATAACTTCGGCTGTAGATGGCCGAGCGAGGCAAACGGCTCACCGTTGGAAAGGTCTTGGGGAGACCTATCTACCCTGAAAGTTTCATGAGGCTGAGTTGAAAGACCACGGAGATATTAGGTGATGATGGTCCAATTCGGGGACCAAGTCGCAGGAAATGGCGCTTGACCAAAATCACCCTTGGAAGGTGAATACCGGCTTACCGGTAAGAGATAGCGACTTGGCGTAGAATATTCATAAGTTGGGCGTGTAGAGACGCAACTTTTATTATATGGGGCCAACCCGGTCAGGGTGCTCCAAGTCGGTCGTTTGGTTGGTTTATGGTTTGGGCCGACCACGTGGTGTGCCAAGTTGAGGTACCTTTCATGAATTATAACTTGGTCAGTTTGCCACCGAGCGACAAGCTGCGGTGTGTTTTGGAATGGTCTTGAGTGGGACTATCAAGGAAAAATACCAATCGAAAATCAGCTTGTCCATGGCCGAAGCTATTAGTGAAACATATAGCAAAATGGGTCCAAAAACGAATGAAATGGGAATTGGACCAAGAATAACGGCAAGTTGGAGAAGAGAAAGCAAGTTGGCGTAGAACAATTATATTTGGTGCATGGCATGACCAACAAAAAAGTATATGGGGCCAAGGTGCTAGCTGGCCTCCAAAGTGGAGATATGGGCGATCCAAAGTTTGTACCCAAGTACGAACAAGTATGGAAAAAACAGGGTAAGGTACCAAGTACCATTAATAACTTCGGCTGTAGATGGCCGAGCGAGGCAAACGGCTCACCGTTGGAAAGGTCTTGGGGAGACCTATCTACCCTGAAAGTTTTATGAGGCTGAGTTGAAAGACCACGGAGATATTAGGTGATGATGGTCCAATTCGGGGACCAAGTCGCAGGAAATGGCACTTGACCAAAATCACCCTTGGAAGGTGAATACCGGCTTACCGGTAAGAGATAGCGACTTGGCGTAGAATATTCATAAGTTGTGCGTGTAGAGACGCAACTTTCATTATATGGGGGCAACCCGGTCAGGGTGCTCCAAGTCGGTCGTTTGGTCGGTATATGGTTTGGGCCGACCACATGGTGTACCAAGTTGAGGTATCTTTCATGAATTATAACTCGGTCAGTTTGCCACCGAGCGACAAGTTGCGGTGTGTTTTGGAATGGTCTTGAGTGGGACTATCAAGCAAAAATACAAACAGAATATCAGCTTGTCCATGGCCGAAGCTATTAGTGAAACATATAGCAAAATGGGTCCGAAAACGAATGAAATGGGACTTGGACCAAGAATAACGGCAAGTTAGAGAAGAGATAGCAAGTTGGCGTAGAACAATTATATTTAGTGCATGGTATGACCAAGAAAAAAGTATATGGGGCAAAGGTGCTGGCTGGCCTCCAAAGTGGAGATATGGGCGATACAAAGTTTGTACCCAAGTATGGCAAAAACTGGTAGAGGTACCTTTCATGAATTACTGCTCAGGCTGTATGGCACTTAGCGGGACGCTTGGCTCTGGTATGGAATAGTCTTGAGTGGGACTATCAAGGAAAAATACGAACAAAAAATCACCATGTCCACGGACGAAGGTATTAGCGAAACTTAGAGCGAAATTGCGACCAAGTCGCTGGAAATGGCCCTTGGACCAAGTATACCGTCAAGGCGGTACGAGATAGCGAGTTGACGTGGAATATTTATAAGTTTGCCTACACGAGACGAAAGTTTAGTTATATGGGGCCAACCCGCTCAGGGTTGTCCAAGTCGGTCATATGGCTGATCGAAATTTTCGACCAAGTACTGAGAAAACAGGGTAAGGTACCGTGTACCTCGAATAACTTTGGCTGTAGATGTCCGAGCGAGGCGAACGGCATAGCGTTGGAAAGGTCTTGAGGTGTTCTAGGCACCCTGAAAGTATGAGAAGGCTACCTGGAAAACTCGTGGAGATATTAGAGAAACATAGGGCCCAAAAGATACCAAGTCGCAGGAAATGGGCCCTCCATGAACACCCTAAAATCCCAATTACGGCTAAGTTGCAGGCCAGCTAGCGAAGTGAAATGTTCTAGGCATAACTAGAACACGTTAAGGCGCAACTTTTTGAATCAGAACTTTTTTCGATATCTGGCCCCCAAAGGGGGGATATGGTCGATCCAAGGATTTTTCCAAGTTTCGGTACTTTTTACGGTATCACTCATAGCTCCGGCTGTAAGCAAGCAAATGACAATCTAAGACATGATTTGAAAAGGTATTGAGTAGTACTAACTTACGTTAGAACACAGCGAAGCGCTATCGGTTCATGACAAGGCCGATATAAGCAGTCAAAGATGAAAAATGTTGACAAAATGAACAAAAATTACCTTGGTACGCGAATAGCGGCCAGAGATGAAGAGGTACGAAGGTGGTGTAGAAGAATTATAATTAGGGCTTGGTACGCTCTAAAAGTTTGCCGAAGACCGCAAAGCGCTCAGACCCATAGAAAGTGGCCATTTGGGCCGAACAGTGCATGCAAAGAGGTGAAAATGCAAAAATTGCACTTTGGGGGGCGATTTGCGGGGGGAAGGAGGGGTCGGAGGGCAAAATGTCCCTTGACCAAAAAGTTTTATCTCGTCGAGATCTACAACATTGCCGAAGACCGCAAAGCGCTAGCTCGCAATCGAAAAATCGAGAATTTGAAAATTTTCTAAGTCTTGGGCTCCCTAAGGAAAAGTTTCAAAAATCACGTTTGTCCCCTATTTTGAAGGGGAAGGAGTCGGTTCCGGGGCATGGTGTCTTCGGCAAAAAGTCTTATCTTTTTGCGTACTTTCGACTAGTTCAATAAAAATTTTTGACCCAAAATTTGTTCGGCGGACCCCTAGGTCGAAAAACCCGAAAAAAGTCGAAAAAAGTCGAAAATGTCGAAAAATGAGAAAACCTCATATTCGGACTCTACACGAGCCCCACATATTGAAAAGTGAAATCCGCGGTCGATTTGGAACAAAAAATTGACCTAGGCAAAGTTGTATGGAGGTAGGGACCCCTGAGAAAAAAGTTTGGTCCCGAGGCTCCTTGGACCACCAAGTCCCTAGGTCGGACCAAAATCGGAAAAAATCCGACCAAAGTCGAAAGTGTCGAAAATTTTAAAAAACCTCTTTTGGGGCCCTATGGCCTCCCTAGATAATGAAAAGTGAGGTCCGCGGCCGATCCGGAAGAAAAACTTGACCTAGGCAAACTTGTATGACGGTGGGGACCCAAAAAAAATTCGATGAGTGTAGTTTAGACAGGCCGGAAAATGTATCGGTGGTCCGTATCAAGGGACGTCTTTTAGTTCCATGGGGTGGTGGTCGTCGAACAAAGTCGCCTAGGTCGACCACCAGAAAGACCAGTCGTGTTGTAATGGATGTTTTGACCACTTTACTAGGGAAACCTAGTAGGTCGAAGCAAATTTGGGGTTCGAGATGAGTTGGTGAAAGTTGGTCCAACCTAGGTGTGCTTGGTGGAGGTTGACCATGAAAGTAGAGCATGATAGGAATGACCATAACTTTGGTTCTAGATGTCGGATCGGTACACTTGAGGCAGTTTTGGAAAGGTGAAGGCCTGCTCTAGCTATGTTTCCTACCAAGCTGAGCGCCTACTAGTGACCCGGAGGAGGTATTAAGGGTCAAAGGCAAAAAGGGGTACCCTAAAGTGCATGTGACCAAGAAAATGGGAAAAACGGTATCGCCTATAGCTCAGGCTGTATGGCTCGGATCGGAAAGCTTGGATATGCGTTGGAAAGGTCTTGACGAGCGCTAGCTATGTGTCCTACCAAGCGAAGCGCTAGGTTTTGAGCAAGTCGGTCATATTAGAGGGCAAAGGTGAAAAATGGTGGTTTAGAGGCGAAAATTCACCTTATGATCGAAAATAGCGGGCGAACGATAAGAGCTACGAACACGGCGTAGAACAATCATAAGTACGTTACCACAAGACCTAACTTTGGCCAATATAGAGCGAGAAGATCGGAGGTACCCATCAGGGTGATATGGCTGGTTCAAAGTTGGACCAAAACGAGACTTGAGAAATGGGTTGAAACACGGTATCGCGAATAACTCAGGCTGTATGGAACGGATCGACAAGCTAAGATCAGTGTTGGAAAGGTCGAACCGAGCGCTAACTATAATCCCAAACAACCGAAGCGCTAAGTGTTGAGCAAAACTGAGTTATTAAGCGATAAAGTGGAAAAATAATACCAAAATTTCCAAAAATCACACAAGACCAAGAATACCGAGCAGGCGGTAAGAGATAGCGGGTTGACGTAGAATACTTATAAGTTTGCCTCTACGAGACCTAAAAGTCGTCCATAGACAGCGAGAAGATCGGACCACTCTGGAAGGGTGATACGAGTGGTCAAAAATTGGCAAAAATGAAACATGGCTAAAATGGATTTGACTTGTGCACCGTATAGCTCCGGCTGTATGGCATGGATTGTTAAGCTAGGATATGTTTTGGAAAGGTAACACCCAGCGCTAGATACGACTAGAAGAAAGCAAAGCGCTAACTAGCATGATTTGGAAGTTATTAAGTGTCAAAGTCGAAAAATGTTACCAAAATTGAAACTCGAGTACATTGGGCCAAAAAGTACAAGTTGTGAAATTTGGACTTACGAGTAAAATACCGAGCAGGCGGTAAGAGATAGAGACTTGGTGTAGAACAATTATATGTTGGGCATGTTATAACCTATATTTGGCCCGAACATAGTGACGAGATCGGTGGTACCCAAAAGGGTGGTACAGGTGTTAGATGGTTTTCCCAGAGCATAAGCTCCACATGATATGGAAAACGGGAAACATCATAACTTCGGCTGTATGGCATGGAATGGAACGAACAAGGTATCGATGGAAAGAGAAAAGGAAGCGCTAACTATAATTCTTGCCAAGCAAAGCGCTAGCATGTGACCGTTCAGGTGTTATTGTGAGTCAAAGTCAGAAATTGTTACCACGAGAGGCGAAAATCCGACTAAGTCCAAAAATACCGGGCTGGCGGTAAGAGATACGGCTTGGCCGTAGAACATTTATAAGTTGGCCAAGACAAGACCTAAGTTTCGTCCATAGACGACAAGAAGATCGAAGATACCTGAAGGTGAGATATGGGCGTCCCAAAGTGGGCCTTTGGAAAAGTGACAAACTTCCCTTATAACAGCATACACCAAATATCTCTGGCTCTATGGCACCGAATAAGAAGTTGAGCTCAGCGATAGAAAGGTGATAGTCAGCGCTAAATATCATACGAACAGAGTGAAGCGCTAAAGGGAAAGGATCTTGGTGATATAAGGTGACAAAGTCGAGAAAAGTTGCCTCAAAATCATGAAAAATGTGAAAAAATGGCTAAGTCCCGGGTGCCTTAAGGGCAGGTTAATCGAATGTACCGAGCTGGCGGTACGAGATAGAGACTTGGTGTAGAACAATTATATGTTTGGCATGGCAAGACCTACATTTGGTCAATACAAAGTGAGAAGATCAAAGAAACCCGTAAGGGTGATATTGGTGTCCAAAGGTAAAAAGCACTAAGTCTTGGGAAACTTATATGAAGAAAAAGGACCCTGATGGGTCATATAGGATGGATCGAAAAATCGGCTAAGTCCCAAAATGGGGATGTCAGAACTACACTCAAATGTTACCACACCAAGCAAGGCAAACTTATATGAAGCAAAGGACCCTGATGGGTCATATGGTATTGGTCGAAAAATCGGCTAAGTCCCAAAATGGGGATGTCAGAACTACACTCATGTGTTACCACACGAAGCAAGGCAAACTTATATGAAGCAAAGGACCCTGATGGGTCATATGGTATTTTACGAAAAATCGGCTAAGTCCCAAAATGGTGATGTCAGAACTACACTAAAATGTTACCACACCAAGCAAGGCAAACTTATATGAAGGCAAGGACCCTGATGGGTCATATGGTATTTTACGAAAAATCGGCTAAGTCCCAAAATGGTGATGTCAGAACTACACTAAAATGTTACCACACCAAGCAAGGCAAACTTATATGAAGGCAAGGACCCTGATGGGTCATATGGTATGGATCGAAAAATCGGCTAAGTCCCAAAATGGGGATGTCTGAACTACACTCAAATGTTACCACACCAAGCAAGGCAAACTTATATGAAGGCAAGGACCCTGATGGGTCATATGGTATTTTACGAAAAATCGGCTAAGTCCCAAAATGGGGATGTCAGAACTACACTAAAAAGTTACCACACCAAGCAAGGCAAACTTATATGAAGCAAAGGACCCATATGGGTCATATGGTATTTTACGAAAAATCGGCTAAGTCCCAAAATGATGATGTCAGAACTACACTCAAATGTTACCATACCAAGCAAGGCAAACTTATATGAAGCAAAGGACCCTGATGGGTCATATGGTATTTTACGAAAAATCGGCTAAGTCCCAAAATGGGGATGTCAGAACTACACTAAAAAGTTACCACACCAAGCAAGGCAAACTTATATGAAGGAAAGGACCCTGATGGGTCATATGGTATTTTACGAAAAATCGGCTAAGTTCCAAAATGATGATGTCAGAACTACACTCAAATGTTACCACACCAAGCAAGGCAAACTTATATGAAGCAAAGGACCCATATGGGTCATATGGTATTTTACGAAAAATCGGCTAAGTCCCAAAATGATGATGTCAGAAATACACTCAAATGTTACCACACCAAGCAAGGCAAACTTATATGAAGGCAAGGACCCTGATGGGTCATATGGTATTTTACGAAAAATCGGCTAAGTCCCAAAATGGGGATGTCAGAACTACACTAAAAAGTTACCACACCAAGCAAGGCAAACTTATATGAAGCAAAGGACCCATATGGGTCATATGGTATTTTACGAAAAATCGGCTAAGTCCCAAAATGATGATGTCAGAACTACACTCAAATGTTACCATACCAAGCAAGGCAAACTTATATGAAGCAAAGGACCCTGATGGGTCATATGGTATTTTACGAAAAATCGGCTAAGTCCCAAAATGGGGATGTCAGAACTACACTCAAATGTTACCACACCAAGCAAGGCAAACTTATATGAAGGCAAGGTCCCTGATGGGTCATATGGTATTTTATGAAAAATCGGCTAAGTCCCAAAATGGGGATGTCTGAACTACACTCATATGTTACCACACCAAGCAAGGCAAACTGATATGAAGCAAAAGACCCTGATGGGTCAAATGGTATTTTACGAAAAATCGGCTAAGTCCCAAAATGGGGATGTCAGAACTACACTCAAATGTTACCACACCAAGCAAGGCAAACTTATATGAAGGCAAGGACCCTGATGGGTCATATGGTATTTTACGAAAAATCGGCTAAGTCCCAAAATGGGGATGTCAGAACTACACTAAAAAGTTACCACACCAAGCAAGGCAAACTTATATGAAGCAAAGGACCCTGATGGGTCAAATGGTATTTTACGAAAAATCGGCTAAGTCCCAAAATGGGGATGTCAGAACTACACTCAAATGTTACCACACCAAGCAAGGCAAACTTATATGAAGGAAAGGACCCTGATGGGTCATATGATATGGATCGAAAAATCGGCTAAGTCCCAAAATGGGGATGTCTGAACTACACTCATATGTTACCACACCAAGCAAGGCAAACTTATATGAAAGCAAGGACCCTGATGGGTCATATGGTATTTTACGAAAAATCGGCTAAGTCCCAAAATGATGATGTCAGAACTACACTCAAATGTTACCACACCAAGCAAGGCAAACTTATATGAAGAAAAAGGACCCTGATGGGTCATATGGAATTGATCGAAAAATCGGCTAAGTCCCAAAATGGGGATGTCAGAACTACACTCAAATGTTACCACACCAAGCAAGGCAAACTTATATGAAAGCAAGGACCCTGATGGGTCATATGGTATTTTACGAAAAATCGGCTAAGTCCCAAAATGATGATGTCAGAACTACACTCAAATGTTACCACACCAAGCAAGGCAAACTTATATGAAGGAAAGGACCCATATGGGTCATATGGCATTTTACGAAAAATCGGCTAAGTCCCAAAATGAGGATGTCAGAACTACACTAAAAAGTTACCACACCAAGCAAGGCAAAGTACCTAGGTGAACCCTAGGAAGAAACACGGACCAAGTCAGATGGCCTAAGTCAAGAGAACAAGTGACCTAGGCAAAGTTGTATGGCGCTGAGGACCCTGAAAAATCTGGTTAGTGTAGTTTAGACAGGGTAGGTTTTTGGGTCGGCCGAACCCCCTTATTTTGGGTTTTGGCCTCATCAAGAAGCTACACCTAGGCAAACTGCCTAGGGTGAAAGTGCGAAGACCAATCGAATAGTAAGACAAGTTTTGACCGATCGCCCTAGGCAAGCTTGTATGAAGAAAGGGACCCTAAGGGTCATATGGAAATACATGAAAAATCGGCTAAGTCCCAAAATTGGGATGTCAGAACTACACTAAAAAGTTACCACATCAAGCAAGGCAAAGTACCTAGGTGAACCCTAGGAAGAAACACGGACCAAGTCAGATGGCCTAAGTCAAGAGTGCAAGTGACCTAGGCAAAGTTGTATGACGGTGAGGACCCTGAAAAATCTGGTTAGTGTAGTTTAGACAGGGGAGGTTTTTGGGTCGGCTGAACCTCCTTATTTTGGGTTTTGACCTCCTCAAGAAGCTACACCTAGGCAAACTGCCTAGGGTGAAAGTGCGAAGACCAATCGAATAGTAAGACAAGTTTTGACCGATCGCCCTAGGCAAGCTTGTATGAAGAAAGGGACCCTATGGGTCATATGGAAATACATGAAAAATCGGCTAAGTCCCAAAATTGGGATGTCTGAACTACACTAAAAAGTTACCACATCAAGCAAGGCAAAGTACCTAGGTGAACCCTAGGAAGAAACACGGACCAAGTCAGATGGCCTAAGTCAAGAGTGCAAGTGACCTAGGCAAAGTTGTATGACGGTGAGGACCCTGAAAAATCTGGTTAGTGTAGTTTAGACAGGGGAGGTTTTTGGGTCGGCTGAACCTCCTTATTTTGGGTTTTGACCTCCTCAAGAAGCTACACCTAGGCAAACTGCCTAGGGTGAAAGTGCGAAGACCAATCGAATAGTAAGACAAGTTTTGACCGATCGCCCTAGGCAAGCTTGTATGAAGAAAGGGACCCTATGGGTCATATGGAAAATCCATGAAAAATCGGCTAAGTCCCAAAATTGGGATGTCTGAACTACACTAAAAAGTTACCACATCAAGCAAGGCAAAGTACCTAGGTGAACCCTAAGAAGAAACACGGACCAAGTCAGATGGCCTAAGTCAAGAGTACAAGTGACCTAGGCAAAGTTGTATGGCGCTGAGGACCCTGAAAAATCGGGTTAGTGTAGTTCAGACAGGGGAGGTTTTTGGGTCGGCTGAACCTCCTTATTTTGGGTTTTGACCTCCTCAAGAAGCTACACCTAGGCAAACTGCCTAGGGTGAAAGTGCGAAGACCAATCGAATAGTAAGACAAGTTTTGACCGATCGCCCTAGGCAAGCTTGTATGAAGAAAGGGACCCTATGGGTCATATGGAAATACATGAAAAATCGGCTAAGTCCCAATTTTGGGATGTCTGAACTACACTAAAAAGTTACCACATCAAGCAAGGCAAAGTACCTAGGTGAACCCTAAGAAGAAACACGGACCAAGTCAGATGGCCTAAGTCAAGAGTACAAGTGACCTAGGCAAAGTTGTATGGCGCTGAGGACCCTGAAAAATCGGGTTAGTGTAGTTCAGACAGGGGAGGTTTTTGGGTCGGCTGAACCTCCTTATTTTGGGTTTTGACCTCCTCAAGAAGCTACACCTAGGCAAACTGCCTAGGGTGAAAGTGCGAAGACCAATCGAATAGTAAGACAAGTTTTGACCGATCGCCCTAGGCAAGCTTGTATGAAGAAAGGGACCCTATGGGTCATATGGAAAATCCATGAAAAATCGGCTAAGTCCCAAAATTGGGATGTCTGAACTACACTAAAAAGTTACCACATCAAGCAAGGCAAAGTACCTAGGTGAACCCTAAGAAGAAACACGGACCAAGTCAGATGGCCTAAGTCAAGAGTACATGTGACCTAGGCAAAGTTGTATGGCGCTGAGGACCCTGAAAAATCGGGTTAGTGTAGTTCAGACAGGGGAGGTTTTTGGGTCGGCTGAACCTCCTTATTTTGGGTTTTGACCTCCTCAAGAAGACAGACCTAGGCAAACTGCCTAGGGTGAAAGTGCGAAGACCAATCGAATAGTAAGACAAGTTTTGACCGATCGCCCTAGGCAAGCTTGTATGAAGAAAGGGACCCTTAGGGTCATATGGAAATTCATGAAAAATCGGCTAAGTCCCAAAATTGGGATGTCAGAACTACACTATAAAGTTACCACATCAAGCAAGGCAAAGTACCTAGGTGAACCCTAGGAAGAAACACGGACCAAGTCAGATGGCCTAAGTCAAGAGTATAAGTGACCTAGGCAAAGTTGTATGGCGCTGAGGACCCTGAAAAATCGGGTTAGTGTAGTTAAGACAGGGGAGGTTTCAGGGTCGGCTGGACCTCCTTATTTCGGGTTTTGGCCTCCTCAAGAAGACAGACCTAGGCGAATTGCCTAGGGTGAAACTGCGAAGACCAATCGAATAGTAAGACAAGTTTTGACCGATCGCCCTAGGCAAGCTTGTATGAAGAAAGGGACCCTTAGGGTCATATGGAAATTCATGAAAAATCGGCTAAGTCCCAAAATTGGGATGTCAGAACTACACTAAAAAGTTACCACATCAAGCAAGGCAAAGTACCTAGGTGAACCCTAGGAAGAAACACGGACCAAGTCAGATGGCCTAAGTCAAGAGTATAAGTGACCTAGGCAAAGTTGTATGGCGCTGAGGACCCTGAAAAATCGGGTTAGTGTAGTTAAGACAGGGGAGGTTTCAGGGTCGGCCAGACCTCCTTATTTCGGGTTTTGGCCTCCTCAAGAAGACAGACCTAGGCGAATTGCCTAGGGTGAAACTGCGAAGACCAATCGAATAGTAAGACAAGTTTTAACCGATCGCCCTAGGCAAGCTTGTATGAAGAAAGGGACCCTATGGGTCATATGGAAATTCATGAAAAATCGGCTAAGTCCCAAAATTGGGATGTCAGAACTACACTATAAAGTTACCACATTAGCAAGGCAGACTTGTATGAAGAACGGGACCCAGGTGAAAGTAGCAAATATCCCAAACCGAACATGAATATTATACACACAAGAGTACGAACATAAAGGAACACGGACCAAGCGTGCCGAGAGAATCGGTACTATAGAGCCCTCGTGGTTCTACACAAAGACTTTATGTTAGGGGTTCAAGCCCCATAGTACTCAAACGGTGACAGTAGCAAATATCCCAAACCGAACATGAATATTATACACACAAGAGTACGAACATAAAGGAACACGGACCAAGCGTGCCGAGAGAATCGGTACTATAGAGCCCTCGTGGTTCTACACAAAGACTTTATGTTAGGGGTTCAAGCCCCATAGTACTCAAACGGTGACAGTAGCAAATATCCAAAAACGAACTGGAATTTACATTCTGTTGGTCATGCGGTCGTCCAAAGGGGTCTAGTATCCTGGGATGACAAGCATCACGGGCACAGTCTCGTATCAAAACAGTCGAAGAGGCCCGCGAAAGCTTGCTTTCCATGGCTATGCGATGCACAAATTGAGTTTCTCCGTAGTTATACACAGCGCACAGGTGAAAGTAGCAAATATCCCAAATCGAACATGAATTTTATACACACAAGAGTACAAACATAAAGGAACACGGACCAAGCGTACCGAGAGAATCGGTACTAGAGCCCTTGTGGTTCTACATTGAGAGCCCTCGTGGTTCTACATAGATACTTTATGTTAGGGGTTCCAACCCCATAGTACTAGAACGGTGGAAGTAGCAAATAAACCGAACGTGGAATTTACTTTCTGATGGTCATGCGGTCGTCCAAAGGGGTCTAGTATCCTGGGATGACAAGCATCACGGGCACAGCTCGTATCAAAACAGTCGAAGAGGCCCGCGAAAGCTTGCTTTCCATGGCTATGCGATGCACAAATTGAGTTTACTCACCGTAGTATAAAACGAACGAACCGAACCTATCCGAGTAGGGATAATGGGCGCAGTAACATACTTCTGTGACCCAGCGAGAGTTGAACGAGGTGACATGAACTGTCAGTGGCTTATATCAGATGGGATACATACATGAGATTGCTTTCAAATCTACACTCGAAAACCTAACCAAGTAAAAGCGAACGTGGGGAGGATTCGAAACTGGTAACGAAATCTTAAGCTGGAAAGAGTCATCACTATGGATACATATTATGCGAAACCAATCAAGTGCTCATTACTGATCCAAAACCGAAGAGCACTAGTGAACACCTTAATCTCACCCTAGTTCACATCCAAGTGATCGACCACGTGTGTGAAGCAAAGACCAATCGAATTCCTCAATGGACCGAACACTATGAACAAATGGCCAAAAACGTTATAACTATCCAAACATACTACTATCTAGCGAAAGTCATCACGATGGAACCATACCATGATCTTTAACCTATAGCGCTCACCATATTCCTACCCAGAGTGCAAGTGAACAGATTGCCCACCCTTACCCAGTTCACAACCACGTGATCGACTAACATACCGAGGTTACCACAAGTCAAAGTTATACGTTTACAAGCGCAAGACCAATCGAAAACCCCGAAAGCAATCTCGACCCAAAATGTATTATCCGTGAGTGTAGTCGAGTCTCGTACTCGTCATCTGTAATCGTCGGATAGAATATCCAGTACACGGTTGTCTTTCCAAATGAAATCTACATACAGAACTCGCTCTTGGCAAATGGGTGGCAATGGCGCAATCAGGAGCGAGTTCCCGTCCGGGTGCCAAGTGATTGGCAAATGTCTGGGGGAAAGCAACCATATATTGATTTGTCTGTTAGTGTACTGGGTGTTTGAGGTATGTAGTATCCACGCTTGGTTGGGTGTGTCAGAGGACCATGGATGCGTTCACAACCCCAATTGGGGTACATCGGGAATGATTTTGTGGAACCGATGTGCCCGGCACACACTAAGTTTTGTTGCAAGTTAATAGTGTGCCATGTCCGGGGGGGTTGTGATTAAACTCTGGTGAATTGCGTACTGTGGTGATTGGGGTATGAAAGCCCCGCAGTTGCAATGATCGGACGCGCCTAGCGTGTCCTTTAGTTGATGGTAGGGAAATGAAGGCCCTTGTCAGCTCACCTAAGTATTCATGGAAGTTTGGCATAAGGTCGCTGTGGTAGGGGTATGAAGGCCCCGTCAGCGCATGCACAATCGGGCGCACGTGCGCTTAGCGGAGTCGAATGCCGCTCAAGTGCCTGTCCGGTGCATCGGGTGTGTGTGATACGAGGGCAATGAGGTTCGCACGGGGGCTCGCCTCCCGTGTGCTACCGGACTTGACAACATATAGAACGTGGTGTTTGCTCCTCCGGGTGCAATGGGACAATGAACATTCGAACGCAAAGTCGGAATTCTGGTTGATCCTACCAGTAATATACGCTCGTCTCAAAGGTTAAGCCATGCATGTCTAAGTACAAACAGATTTAATGTGAAACCGCATAAGGCTCAGTATAACAGCTATAATTTACGAGATCATCAACCTAGTTACTTGGATAACTGTGGAAAATCTAGAGCTAATACATGCAACATGCCAGGACCCTCGCGGGAACTGGTGCACTTATTAGTCAAACCAATCGCGGGTTCTCCGTGTCATTGAGTTGAAGTCTGGATAATGATGCTGATCGTATGGTCTCGCACCGACGACAGATCTCGCAAATATCTGCCCTATCAACTATGGATGGTAGTATAGAGGACTACCATGGTTGCAACGGGTAACGGGGAATCAGGGTTCGATTCCGGAGAGGGAGCCTGAGAAATGGCTACCACATCCAAGGAAGGCAGCAGGCGCGTAAATTACCCAATCCCGGGACGGGGAGGTAGTGACGAGAAATAACAATATGAAACTCTTTAATGATGTTTCATAATTGGAATGAGTAGAGCATAAATCCTTCTACGAGGATCAAGTGGAGGGCAAGTCTGGTGCCAGCAGCCGCGGTAATTCCAGCTCCACTAGCGTATATTAAAATTGTTGCGGTTAAAACGTTCGAAGTTGATACTTGTCCAACACAGTCCGGCTCCGCCGACCCGGTCAACCCGTGGTCGGTGGGCCAAGTCGGAATCTGGTTGCGACTCAATGGTGTGGTAGGGCACCAAGTCTGTGTCATGGTGTGCCCTTCAACGGGTGCAAGTGTAACATAGAGCTCGACCGCTCACGTTTACCTTGAACAAATTAGAGTGCTTAAAGCAGGGTGCCCAAACGCCCTAGAATAATCTTGCATGGAATAATGGAATACGACCTTGGTCTAATCTTTCATTGGTTTGTACTCAGACCGGAGGTAATGATTAACAGAAGTAGTTGGGGACACTAGTATTACGGCGCGAGAGGTGAAATTCGTAGACCGTCGTAAGACTAACTAAAGCGAAGGCATTTGTCAAGGATGCTTTCTTTAATCAAGAACGAAAGTTAGAGGATCGAAGGCGATTAGATACCGCCCTAGTTCTAACCGTAAACGATGCCAACTAGCAATTGGGAGACGCTACAACCAGGTGCTCTCAGTAGCTTCCGGGAAACCAAAGTCAGGTTCCGGGGGAAGTATGGTTGCAAAGTTGAAACTTAAAGGAATTGACGGAAGGGCACCACAATGAAATGGAGCTTGCGGTTCAATTTGACTCAACACGGGAAAACTTACCAGGTCCGAACTTATGGAGGTGAGACAGATTAATAGCTCTTTCTCAAATTTAAGGGTAGTGGTGCATGGCCGTTCTTAGTTCGTGGATTGATTTGTCTGGTTAATTCCGATAACGAACGTGACTCACATATGCTAACTAGAACGCAGTCAGCGTTAATGCGTCGATGCCGATTGGAACGGGTTAGGACCTTTCGGTGGAGTATGACCTGACACCTTCGCTGTTCGTGTGCGCAAGTGCACTTACGGTACGCTGCTTAGCAGGACAATTTGTGTTTAGCAAAATGAGATCGAGCGATAACAGGTCCGTGATGCCCTTAGATGTTCTGGGCTACACGCGTGCTACAATGTGGGTAGCAGCGTGTCTCCTATTCCGAGAGGAACGGGAAATCACTCAAATACTCACTTAGTAGGGATTATGGATTGCAATGGTCCATATGAACTCGGAACTTCTAGTAAGTGCTGGTCATCAGCCAGCGTTGAATACGTCCCTGCCCTTTGTACACACCGCCCGTCGCTACTACCGATGGATTATTTAGTGAGGTCTTTGGAGATGATCGTTCGCTGGATCCTCGTGAACCGCGTCTGCTTTATCGAAGTTGACCGAACTTGATGATTTAGAGGAAGTAAAAGTCGTAACAAGGTTTCCGTAGGTGAACCTGCGGAAGGATCATTAGTGGCCAAGTGATCCTTCCAGAAGTCCGAACCTGCGGGTTGAGACTTCGGCACAAGTTGCCATATGATAATTGACGAAACACTATAGAAGTCCGAACCTGCGGGTTGAGACTCAGGCACAAGTTGCCATATGAAAGTTGACGAAACACTAACAAGTCCGAACCTGCGGGTTGAGACTTAGGCACACGTCGCTGCAAAGCAAAATGGGTCCGAAAACGAATGAAATGGGACTTGGACCAAGAATAACGGCAAGTTAGAGAAGAGATAGCAAGTTGGCGTAGAACAATTATATTTAGTACGCCATCCACCGCCGTACTGTGTTAATCGCCCGGGTCGCCAGCGTCGAAGATTCTCTCGGGGTCCGGCCTGGCACCAGCAAGACGATATCATCCGCGAATCCAACTATCTCCGCTCCCGGTGGTAGCTCCAATCCGAGGACTCCGTCGTACATGGCGTTCCAAAGGGTGGGCCCCAAGATGGAGCCCTGTGGAACGCCGGCGGTGACGGGCCTCGAAACATGTCCGGTGTTGGTGGAGTAGTGGAGCACTCGGTCACGAAAATAGCTCCCGATGATGTCCAGCAGCGCCTGGGGAACGCCTTTGGCCTCCAGGGCCCTCCCTATGTTGGTCCATCCTGCCGAGTTGAAGGCGTTTTTGACATCTAGTGCAACCACCATGCAGCACCTGCGGTCGCGTTGGTTGGTGCGCTTAAACGCCATCGCTCGTTGTCCCGCCTTCACCACCTCCTGGATCGCCTCCACCGTCGATCTCCCCTTACGGAAACCGTACTGGCGGGGAGAGAGGCGAGGACCACCTGGCAGTGGGGCCTCCAGGTGATCGTTGAGACGATCCAGGACTATGCGCTCGAACACTTTACCGACAGTGTCGAGCATGCATAGGGGCCGAAAAGATGACGCCTGGCCCGGTGGTTTCCCTGGCTTAGGCAGCAACACCAATCGCTGCGCTTTCCACGCCACCGGGAAGTCTCCGCTGTCCAGCAGCTGCTGGTAAATGCGCCGGAAAGTAGCGGGAGACTCTCGGATTGCCGCCGTGACTGCACCATTGGGGACGCCATCTGGTCCGGGGGCCTTTCGGGGGTTCAGCCTGGCCGCGATCGCTAGGAGTTCCTCGTCGGTGATTGGGCGCAGTGGCGGTTCCTCAACGCCCGGCCCTGGTGACTCCGGCCACTCCATGGGGGGGTGCGTGGGAAATAGCTCGTCGACTATGCCTCCCAGTACCTCGGCGTCGCGTTCCTGGGGCAGGCGGGCGCCCTTCACCCACGCCGTCACTATCCGGTACGCGTCCCCCCAAGGGTTGTCCTCTATACTATCAGCGAGCTCCTCGTTGCAGCGCCTCTTGCTGGCACTGATCGCCTTCCGGAGACGCTTCTTGGTGGCACGGAGGGTCGCCGCGCGCAGCAAACGAAGCGTTGGATCCCGCGTGCGTCGGAGAATCGCCTTGGCTCGCCGGCAGCTCTCGCGTAGCTCGGCGATTTCCTCCGTCCACCAAAAGACGTGAGTGCGGTTCCTGGAGTTCATCCGAGGCATCACCTCATCGCACGCGCGCTGCAGCGTGGAGACGAGGGTGGCCGGATCCTGCGCAACCTCGTTGAAGTTCAGCAAGCGGAGCGCCTCCGTGAACAGCTCGGCTGAAAACACCGACGTGTCCCATCGTCGACTCGGCCTCGGGGGTGGTTGGTCTGCTCTAACCGAACGGCGCGTTGGTGCTGCGGGGATGCCCACGGTGTAGAACAGCGGCTGATGGTCGCTCGCTGTGTAATCCTGCAGGACGACCCAGTCCTCCCCGCCCGCGATGCTCCTGGACGCCAGACTGATATCATTCACCACCGGGGGGGCAACGGCACTCCCCGTGAAGGTCGGTGTCCGTCCGCGGTTCAGCACCCGTAATGATAACAGCTCCGCAAGGGCGATGATTTCGTGTCCCCGGTTGTTGGTGGATTGGCGGCCCCACTCGACCGCGGCCGCGTTGAAATCGCCGGCCAGGACCACCCGCTGCCGTCCATGTGCTGCTATCTGCACCGCCTCCATTAGTACTCTGAACCGGGGGAGATCCCAGGATGGTGGGGCGTAACAGCTAATAAAGGTGATGCCGTTCACCTCCACCGCCACCATCCCTTCCGCGACGCTCACCACTCGCTGGATCGGGAATCTCCCCAGTGCGACGACCGCTGTTCTTGTTGCGGGATCAAAGACCCAGTTGCCGTTGTTCGCTGGAACGCGGTGATAGTCGGACAAAAGTGCCACGTCCGCACCACGTTCGCGGGCCAACTGGGTCAGTAGATCCTGGGCCATCGCACTCCGTCTTAAATTCTGCTGCAGTACTACGTTGAATTCTGACGGCGGTTCATGCACTTTTCTGTGCCGGTAGCATGCGGTCCTCCGCACACCAGGCACTTCACTGGATTGCTGCAGCCTGCAGCCTTGTGGCCCTGCCCACCGCACCGACGGCACAGTGCGGAACGGTCTGGACCGGGGCAGGAGCGCGCAATGTGCCCGCGAAGCAGGCAGCGGTGGCAGCGCATCTCTTCAACTGGCCTGGCTGGGGCGAAGTCAACCCAGCAGCTACTGTATCCAAAGACCAGGCGGTTTCCTACCAGCGCGTTGGCAATCCGCCTTGGCAGCCTGACGAACGCCCGCTGATCGCCCTGGTAAAATCGCCGGAGGGTGACACATTCCGCGCTGACCTTCTCGCCGAACTGTTTTGAGATGGCCCTCGCGACATCCTCGCGCTCGGCCAACATGTCTACTCCTTTGAACGTTACCACGGCCGTGTCGAGCCGAAGATGGACCTCGCTGCCCTCTGGTGCTGCTGCTCGTACCCGCTCGAACACCGCCTGGGCGTCCACCTTCCTCTTGAGGGTCATGGTCAGGTTATTGGCTGCAGTGCGCTCTCCGCGCTGGACCTTATCCGCGACATCTTCTAGAGCTCGGACCTTGACGAACACGTCCCGGTAGCTAACCCCCGCTGGCGGGCAGACTGTGATGACGTCCGGTCTTCCTTTGGTCATCGCTGGCCTCGGGGGTCGACAATCGCCCTGCGGGCGTGTGACTGGAACTGCTCCTGCTTGCGGCCTAGTCGTTCCATTTCCCACTACCGTCTCGGCGAACGAACGCCTGTCGCTGGGAATCTCGGTCCTCTTGCCCATGTTGGCCTTGGGATTCTCCTTGTTGACCCGAGACTCCTCTCGCTGCTTATTGTAGATCGGGCGACCTTTCTTGTCTACTGTCCGGAAGCCCTCGTCCTGCTGCTGCTGCTGCCTTTGCTGCTGTTGCTGCCCCCCCTGCCGCTGCGACTGCTGCTGCTTCTGCCCCTGCTGCCGCTGTGACTGCTGCTGTGGCTTCGAATGCTGCTGCTGCTGTGCTCGCGGTGGCAGTGACACTGTCTCTTTGACCTCATTCCTGATGCTGCTGCTCAGTTGTTTGGGCTTTGGTTTTTCTCCCATGGCCTCGCGAACCATTTCCCTAATGTTCTTTCGACCCTCTTCCACCAGTTGGGCCTGCTGGATGGCTTGGGCGGCTTGGGCTTCCAGGAGCCTCTCTACCTTGGCCATTAACTCTGCTACCTGGGCTTGCAGTGCCGCGTTTTGCGCCGTCAGGGCCTTGATGGTTTCGGCCATTGCGGCCATTCCAGCGCTCTGCGTGTTATTCTCCGAGGGGTCTTTCCCTCCCGATGCCTCTTGGAGCTGCGGGACCTGCTGCTCCTGAACCAAAGAATTAGTTGCTGCGGGCGTCGATACCGTCGAGCAGTTTTCCGCTACCGGGGAAGCCACAGGAGTTGCGCTTGACTTCGCCGATGTTTCTAGCTCCTTCTCCACATCTCCGATGAACATTATTAGGTTTTCCTCGAACGGAAGCCTGCTGCTCGAGGAGCGCGCGCGCGGCCGCGGCGTCCGTTGCGGCGGCGGCGTCCGTTCCACCCTTTTCGTCCTAGTTGTTGCGCGTGCAGCTTCCACTTCTGCCGCCTCGGCATTCTCTACCGCCGAGCTGCGGCCCGTGGCTGGGCCAGCTCGCAGTGTCTTTTTCGGTGTCTTGTCAAGCATGGTGATGAGTAGATGGGGGCGGGGGGACTTAGATGGAATGATCGACCCCTACCCCGCTAGACTTCCTACCATTGTCGAAACTCTCTCCGTTGTGACGCTTGCAGTTAGCCAATGCCGGCAGTGTTGATGAGATGCAATCGCTAACCCGCTCACCTAAATCCGGTCGCCTGATGAGATGCAATCGCTAACGCTCACCTATATCCGGTCGCCTGATGATATGCAATAACTAATCTCCTCAATCCGGACGCCTGATGAGATGTAATCTGCAACGCTCAGCCAGGTAAATCCTCTACCCCGCTCGTTCGAATCCGGTCGCCTGGTGAGATGCAATCCGCAACCCCTTTCCACTTGACCGGGCGCTATGGTTTCCCGGGACACTCCTGATGTGGCACCTACAGTTAGGCAATGCCGCTCTCCCGTCGCCTGATGAGCTGCAATCGCCTACCCGCTCGCCTAAATCCGGTCGCCTGATGAGATGCAATCGCTAACCCGCTCTCCTGAATCCGGACGCCTGATGAGATGCAATCTGCAACGCTCGGCCAGATGAATCCGCTACCCCGCTCGTCCGAATCCGGTCGCCTGGTGGGATGCAATCCGCAGCCCCTTTTCCACTTGCCCGGGCGCTATGGTTTCCCAGGACACTCGTCGCCTGGTGAGATGCAATCGCCTACCCGCTCACCTGAATCCGGTCGCCTGATGATATGCAATCGCTAACGCTCACCTAAATCCGGTCGCCTGATGAGATGCAATCGCTAACCCGCTCTCCTGAATCCGGACGCCTGATGGGATGCAATCTGCAACGCTCGGCCAGATGAATCCGCTACCCCGCTCGTCCGAATCCGATCGCCTGATCGGCTGCAATCCGCAACTCCTTTTCCACTTGACCGGGCGCTATGGTTTCCCGGGACACTCCTGATGTGGCGCCTACAATTAGGCAATGCCGCTCTCCGGTCGCCTGATGAGATGCAATCGCGAGCCCGCTCACCTAAATCCGGTCGCCTGATGTGATGCAATCGCTAACCCGCTCTCCTGGATCCTGACGCCTGATGAGATGCAATCTGCAACGCTCGGCCGCTTGACTCCCGTCCCGCGGGGTTTCCGCCACTCAACGCTAGGGGCGCTTTTCGGTGGCTGACTCTTAGCGGAGACACCTTCCTGAAACGGTCCAACCGGTTCGCCCGATTCACTCACACACACACATTCGCAGTCGACCGTTGGCTCTTGGCCAGCTGATTTCCTGGCCTGCCTCACGCTTTGCACGGCCCTGGTCACTCGCTCTCTCCCCTTATTCTCTTGTTGCTGAACACTATGGTCTCTCTCCCCTCTTCCCTCCTTCTTCACCCGACAACTATCATTCAAGTGTTGCACACACGCACGCACAATCTACTTTTGGAAGTCTAGACACACTCCTTTCTCTCTCCCCTCTTCCCTCCTTCTTCACCCGACAACTATCATTCAAGTGTTGTACACACGCACTTGTGGGTTCACATAAACGTTCTACTTTTGGCTCAGGGCCAAACCAACCTTTTCGTTCTCTTGTCGCCGAACACTCCTTTCTCTCTCCCCTCTTCCCTCCTTCTTCACCCGACAACTATCATTCAAGCGTTGTACACACGCACGCACAATCTACTTTTGGAAGTCTAGACACGGAAAAGTGTTGCACACACGCACGTGCCCGCTCGCACGCACATTCTACTTCTAGCACACGGCTGAACCAAACCAACCTTTTCGTTCTCTTGTCGCCTCACACTCCTTTCTCTCTCCCCTCTTCCCTCCTTCTTCACCCGACAACTATCATTTAAGTGTTGTACACACGCACGTACAATCTACTTTTGGAAGTCTAGACACTTTTCGTTCTCTTGTCGCCGAACACTCCTTTCTCTCCCCTCTTCCCTCCTTCTTCACCCGACAACTATCATTCAAGTGTTGTACACACGCACTTGTGGGTTCACATAAGCGTTCTACTTTTGGCTCAGGGCCAAACCAACCTTTTCGTTCTCTTGTCGCCTCACACTCCTTTCTCTCTCCCCTCTTCCCTCCTTCTTCACCCGACAACTATCATTCAAGCGTTGTACACACGCACGCACAGTCTACTTTTGGAAGTCTAGACACATTCCTTTCTCTCTCCCCTCTTCCTTCCTTCTTCACCCGACAACTATCATTCAGGCGTTGTACACACGCACGCACAATCTACTTTTGGAAGTCTAGACACGAAAAAGTGTTGCACACACGCACGTGCCCGCTCGCATGCACATTCTACTTTTAGCACACGGCCGAACCAAACCAAACTTTCCGTTCTCTTGTCGCCTCACACTCCTTTCTCTCTCCCCTCTTCCCTCCTTCTTCTCCCGACAACTATCATTTAAGTGTTGTACACACGCACGTACAATCTACTTTTGGAAGTCCAGACACTTTTCGTTCTCTTGTCGCCGAACACTCCTTTCTCTCCCCTCTTCCCTCCTTCTTCACCCGACAACTATCATTCAAGTGTTGTACACACGCACTTGTGGGTTCACATAAACGTTCTACTTTTGGCTCAGGGCCAAACCAACCTTTTCGTTCTCTTGTCGCCTCACACTCCTTTCTCTCTCCCCTCTTCCCTCCTTCTTCACCCGACAACTATCATTCAAGCGTTGTACACACGCACGCACAGTCTACTTTTGGAAGTCTAGACACGAAAAAGTGTTGCACACACGCACGCGCCCGCTCACATGCACATTCTACTTATAGCACACGGCACAACCGAACCAAACCAAGCTTTCCGTTCTCTTGTCGCCGAACACTCCTTTCTCTCTCCTCTCTTCCCTCCTTCTTCGCCCGACAACTATCATTCAAGCGTTGCACACACGCACGCACAATCTACTTTTGGAAGTCTAGACACGAAAAAGTGTTGCACACACGCACGTGCCCGCTCGCACGCACATTCCACTTTTAGCACACGGCTCAGCCGAACCAAACCATACTTTCCGTTCTCTCTCTCTCTGAACGTTTCGCGTTTTTCTCCCTCTCTTCGGGCCGAAGCCGCGGAGCGAACTCGCTCACTCTCACTTTTCAGGCGTTGAAGTTGCCACTCTTCATTGCCTTACTCTCTTTTCTCTCTCTGCCGTTTTACGCTTTGGAACTTCTCTCTCTCGAAAATTACTCAATTACTCACAATAACTCTCCGTTAGCGGAGCTCGACCTGAACACGTCCGTTCACCACGAGCGCTCGATTGCAACTGCAAGCTCCATTTCATTGTGGTGCCCTTCCGTCAATTCCTTTAAGTTTCAACTTTGCAACCATACTTCCCCCGGAACCTGACTTTGGTTTCCCGGAAGCTACTGAGAGCACCTGGTTGTAGCGTCTCCCAATTGCTAGTTGGCATCGTTTACGGTTAGAACTAGGGCGGTATCTAATCGCCTTCGATCCTCTAACTTTCGTTCTTGATTAAAGAAAGCATCCTTGACAAATGCCTTCGCTTTAGTTAGTCTTACGACGGTCTACGAATTTCACCTCTCGCGCCGTAATACTAGTGTCCCCAACTACTTCTGTTAATCATTACCTCCGGTCTGAGTACAAACCAATGAAAGATTAGACCAAGGTCGTATTCCATTATTCCATGCAAGATTATTCTAGGGCGTTTGGGCACCCTGCTTTAAGCACTCTAATTTGTTCAAGGTAAACGTGAGCGGTCGAGCTCTATGTTACACTTGCACCCGTTGAAGGGCACACCATGACACAGACTTGGTGCCCTACCACACCATTGAGTCGCAACCAGATTCCGACTTGGCCCACCGACCACGGGTTGACCGGGTCGGCGGAGCCGGACTGTGTTGGACAAGTATCAACTTCGAACGTTTTAACCGCAACAATTTTAATATACGCTAGTGGAGCTGGAATTACCGCGGCTGCTGGCACCAGACTTGCCCTCCACTTGATCCTCGTAGAAGGATTTATGCTCTACTCATTCCAATTATGAAACATCATTAAAGAGTTTCATATTGTTATTTCTCGTCACTACCTCCCCGTCCCGGGATTGGGTAATTTACGCGCCTGCTGCCTTCCTTGGATGTGGTAGCCATTTCTCAGGCTCCCTCTCCGGAATCGAACCCTGATTCCCCGTTACCCGTTGCAACCATGGTAGTCCTCTATACTACCATCCATAGTTGATAGGGCAGATATTTGCGAGATCTGTCGTCGGTGCGAGACCATACGATCAGCATCATTATCCAGACTTCAACTCAATGACACGGAGAACCCGCGATTGGTTTGACTAATAAGTGCACCAGTTCCCGCGAGGGTCCTGGCATGTTGCATGTATTAGCTCTAGATTTTCCACAGTTATCCAAGTAACTAGGTTGATGATCTCGTAAATTATAGCTGTTATACTGAGCCTTATGCGGTTTCACATTAAATCTGTTTGTACTTAGACATGCATGGCTTAACCTTTGAGACGAGCGTATATTACTGGTAGGATCAACCAGAATTCCGACTTTGCGTTCGAATGTTCATTGTCCCATTGCACCCGGAGGAGCAAACACCACGTTCTATATGTTGTCAAGTCCGGTAGCACACGGGAGGCGAGCCCCCGTGCGAACCTCATTGCCCTCGTATCACACACACCCGATGCACCGGACAGGCACTTGAGCGGCATTCGACTCCGCTAAGCGCACGTGCGCCCGATTGTGCATGCGCTGACGGGGCCTTCATACCCCTACCACAGCGACCTTATGCCAAACTTCCATGAATACTTAGGTGAGCTGACAAGGGCCTTCATTTCCCTACCATCAACTAAAGGACACGCTAGGCGCGTCCGATCATTGCAACTGCGGGGCTTTCATACCCCAATCACCACAGTACGCAATTCACCAGAGTTTAATCACAACCCCCCCGGACATGGCACACTATTAACTTGCAACAAAACTTAGTGTGTGCCGGGCACATCGGTTCCACAAAATCATTCCCGATGTACCCCAATTGGGGTTGTGAACGCATCCATGGTCCTCTGACACACCCAACCAAGCGTGGATACTACATACCTCAAACACCCAGTACACTAACAGACAAATCAATATATGGTTGCTTTCCCCCAGACATTTGCCAATCACTTGGCACCCGGACGGGAACTCGCTCCTGATTGCGCCATTGCCACCCATTTGCCAAGAGCGAGTTCTGTATGTAGATTTCATTTGGAAAGACAACCGTGTACTGGATATTCTATCCGACGATTACAGATGACGAGTACGAGACTCGACTACACTCACGGATAATACATTTTGGGTCGAGATTGCTTTCGGGGTTTTCGATTGGTCTTGCGCTTGTAAACGTATAACTTTGACTTGTGGTAACCTCGGTATGTTAGTCGATCACGTGGTTGTGAACTGGGTAAGGGTGGGCAATCTGTTCACTTGCACTCTGGGTAGGAATATGGTGAGCGCTATAGGTTAAAGATCATGGTATGGTTCCATCGTGATGACTTTCGCTAGATAGTAGTATGTTTGGATAGTTATAACGTTTTTGGCCATTTGTTCATAGTGTTCGGTCCATTGAGGAATTCGATTGGTCTTTGCTTCACACACGTGGTCGATCACTTGGATGTGAACTAGGGTGAGATTAAGGTGTTCACTAGTGCTCTTCGGTTTTGGATCAGTAATGAGCACTTGATTGGTTTCGCATAATATGTATCCATAGTGATGACTCTTTCCAGCTTAAGATTTCGTTACCGGTTTCGAATCCTCCCCACGTTCGCTTTTACTTGGTTAGGTTTTCGAGTGTAGATTTGAAAGCAATCTCATGTATGTATCCCATCTGATATAAGCCACTGACAGTTCATGTCACCTCGTTCAACTCTCGCTGGGTCACAGAAGTATGTTACTGCGCCCATTATCCCTACTCGGATAGGTTCGGTTCGTTCGTTTTATACTACGGTGAGTAAACTCAATTTGTGCATCGCATAGCCATGGAAAGCAAGCTTTCGCGGGCCTCTTCGACTGTTTTGATACGAGCTGTGCCCGTGATGCTTGTCATCCCAGGATACTAGACCCCTTTGGACGACCGCATGACCATCAGAAAGTAAATTCCACGTTCGATTTGGGGTGTGAACCCCGAACATAAAGTCTTTGTGTAGAACCACGAGGGCTCTATAGTACCGATTCTCTCGGTACGCTTGGTCCGTGTTCCTTTATGTTCGTACTCTTGTGAATAAGATTCACGTTCGTTTTGGGATATTTGCTACTTTCACCAGGGTCCCGTTCTTCATACAAGTCTGCCTTGCTAATGTGGTAACTTTATAGTGTAGTTCTGACATCCCAATTTTGGGACTTAGCCGATTTTTCGTATATTTCCACATGACCCATAGGGTCCCTTTCTTCATACAAGCTTGCCTAGGGCGATCGGTCAAAACTTGTCTTACTATTCGATTGGTCTTCGCAGTTTCACCCTAGGCAATTCGCCTAGGTCTGTCTTCTTGAGGAGGCCAAAACCCGAAATAAGGAGGTCTGGCCGACCCTGAAACCTCCCCTGTCTTAACTACACTAACCCGATTTTTCAGGGTCCTCAGCGCCATACAACTTTGCCTAGGTCACTTGTACTCTTGACTTAGGCCATCTGACTTGGTCCGTGTTTCTTCCTAGGGTTCACCTAGGTACTTTGCCTTGCTTGATGTGGTAAATTTTTAGTGTAGTTCTGACATCCCAATTTTGGGACTTAGCCGATTTTTCATGAATTTCCATATGACCCTAAGGGTCCCTTTCTTCATACAAGCTTGCCTAGGGCGATCGGTCAAAACTTGTCTTACTATTCGATTGGTCTTCGCAGTTTCACCCTAGGCAATTCGCCTAGGTCTGTCTTCTTGAGGAGGCCAAAACCCGAAATAAGGAGGTCTGGCCGACCCTGAAACCTCCCCTGTCTTAACTACACTAACCCGATTTTTCAGGGTCCTCAGCGCCATACAACTTTGCCTAGGTCACTTGTACTCTTGACTTAGGCCATCTGACTTGGTCCGTGTTTCTTCCTAGGGTTCACCTAGGTACTTTGCCTTGCTTGATGTGGTAACTTTTTAGTGTAGTTCTGACATCCCAATTTTGGGACTTAGCCGATTTTTCATGAATTTCCATATGACCCTAAGGGTCCCTTTCTTCATACAAGCTTGCCTAGGGCGATCGGTCAAAACTTGTCTTACTATTCGATTGGTCTTCGCAGTTTCACCCTAGGCAATTCGCCTAGGTCTGTCTTCTTGAGGAGGCCAAAACCCGAAATAAGGAGGTCCAGCCGACCCTGAAACCTCCCCTGTCTGAACTACACTAACCCGATTTTTCAGGGTCCTCAGCGCCATACAACTTTGCCTAGGTCACTTGTACTCTTGACTTAGGCCATCTGACTTGGTCCGTGTTTCTTCCTAGGGTTCACCTAGGTACTTTGCCTTGCTTGATGTGGTAACTTTTTAGTGTAGTTCAGACATCCCAATTTTGGGACTTAGCCGATTTTTCATGTATTTCCATATGACCCATAGGGTCCCTTTCTTCATACAAGCTTGCCTAGGGCGATCGGTCAAAACTTGTCTTACTATTCGATTGGTCTTCGCACTTTCACCCTAGGCACTTTGCCTAGGTCTGTCTTCTTGAGGAGGCCAAAACCCGAAATAAGGAGGTTCAGCCGACCCAGAAACCTCCCCTGTCTGAACTACACTAACCCGATTTTTCAGGGTCCTCAGCGCCATACAACTTTGCCTAGGTCACTTGTACTCTTGACTTAGGCCATCTGACTTGGTCCGTGTTTCTTCCTAGGGTTCACCTAGGTACTTTGCCTTGCTTGCTGTGGTAACTTTTTAGTGTAGTTCAGACATCCCAATTTTGGGACTTAGCCGATTTTTCATGTATTTAAATATGACCCATAGGGTCCCTTTCTTCATACAAGCTTGCCTAGGGCGATCGGTCAAAACTTGTCTTACTATTCGATTGGTCTTCGCACTTTCACCCTAGGCAGTTTGCCTAGGTGTAGCTTCTTGAGGAGGTCAAAACCCAAAATAAGGAGGTTCAGCCGACCCAAAAACCTCCCCTGTCTAAACTACACTAACCCGATTTTTCAGGGTCCTCACCGTCATACAACTTTGCCTAGGTCACTTGTTCTCTTGACTTAGGCCATCTGACTTGGTCCGTGTTTCTTGCTAGGGTTCACCTAGGTACTTTGCCTTGCTTGATGTGGTAACTTTTTAGTGTAGTTCTGACATCCCAATTTTGGGACTTAGCCGATTTTTCATGTATTTCCATATGACCCATAGGGTCCCTTTCTTCATACAAGCTTGCCTAGGGCGATCGGTCAAAACTTGTCTTACTATTCGATTGGTCTTCGCACTTTCACCCTAGGCAGTTTGCCTAGGTGTAGCTTCTTGATGAGGCCAAAACCCAAAATAAGGGGGTTCGGCCGACCCAAAAACCTACCCTGTCTAAACTACACTAACCAGATTTTTCAGGGTCCTCACCGTCATACAACTTTGCCTAGGTCACTTGCACTCTTGACTTAGGCCATCTGACTTGGTCCGTGTTTCTTCCTAGGGTTCACCTAGGTACTTTGCCTTGCTTGATGTGGAAACTTTTTAGTGTAGTTCAGACATCCCAATTTTGGGACTTAGCCGATTTTTCATGTATTTCCATATGACCCATAGGGTCCCTTTCTTCATACAAGCTTGCCTAGGGCGATCGGTCAAAACTTGTCTTACTATTCGATTGGTCTTCGCACTTTCACCCTAGGCAGTTTGCCTAGGTGTAGCTTCTTGAGGAGGTCAAAACCCAAAATAAGGAGGTTCAGCCGACCCAAAAACCTCCCCTGTCTAAACTACACTAACCAGATTTTTCAGGGTCCTCACCGTCATACAACTTTGCCTAGGTCACTTGCACTCTTGACTTAGGCCATCTGACTTGGTCCGTGTTTCTTCCTAGGGTTCACCTAGGTACTTTGCCTTGCTTGATGTGGTAACTTTTTAGTGTAGTTCTGACATCCCAATTTTGGGACTTAGCCGATTTTTCATGTATTTCCATATGACCCTTAGGGTCCCTTTCTTCATACAAGCTTGCCTAGGGCGATCGGTCAAAACTTGTCTTACTATTCGATTGGTCTTCGCACTTTCACCCTAGGCAGTTTGCCTAGGTGTAGCTTCTTGATGAGGCCAAAACCCAAAATAAGGGGGTTCGGCCGACCCAAAAACCTACCCTGTCTAAACTACACTAACCAGATTTTTCAGGGTCCTCAGCGCCATACAACTTTGCCTAGGTCACTTGTTCTCTTGACTTAGGCCATCTGACTTGGTCCGTGTTTCTTCCTAGGGTTCACCTAGGTACTTTGCCTTGCTTGGTGTGGTAACTTTTTAGTGTAGTTCTGACATCCTCATTTCGGGACTTAGCCGATTTTTCGTAAAATGCCATATGACCCATATGGGTCCTTTCCTTCATATAAGTTTGCCTTGCTTGGTGTGGTAACATTTGAGTGTAGTTCTGACATCATCATTTTGGGACTTAGCCGATTTTTCGTAAAATACCATATGACCCATATGGGTCCTTTCCTTCATATAAGTTTGCCTTGCTTGGTGTGGTAACACATGAGTGTAGTTCTGACATCCCCATTTTGGGACTTAGCCGATTTTTCGTAAAATACCATATGACCCATCAGGGTCCTTTGCTTCATATAAGTTTGCCTTGCTTGGTGTGGTAACATTTGAGTGTAGTTCTGACATCCCCATTTTGGGACTTAGCCGATTTTTCGTAAAATACCATATGACCCATCAGGGTCCTTTCCTTCATATAAGTTTGCCTTGCTTGGTGTGGTAACACATGAGTGTAGTTCTGACATCCCCATTTTGGGACTTAGCCGATTTTTCGTAAAATACCATATGACCCATCAGGGTCCTTTCCTTCATATAAGTTTGCCTTGCTTGGTGTGGTAACACATGAGTGTAGTTCTGACATCCCCATTTTGGGACTTAGCCGATTTTTCGTAAAATACCATATGACCCATCAGGGTCCTTTGCTTCATATAAGTTTGCCTTGCTTGGTGTGGTAACACATGAGTGTAGTTCTGACATCCCCATTTTGGGACTTAGCCGATTTTTCGTAAAATACCATATGACCCATCAGGGTCCTTTCCTTCATATAAGTTTGCCTTGCTTGGTGTGGTAACATTTGAATGTAGTTCTGACATCCCCATTTTGGGACTTAGCCGATTTTTCGTAAAATACCATATGACCCATCAGGGTCCTTTCCTTCATATAAGTTTGCCTTGCTTGGTGTGGTAACACATGAGTGTAGTTCTGACATCCCCATTTTGGGACTTAGCCGATTTTTCGTAAAATACCATATGACCCATCAGGGTCCTTTCCTTCATATAAGTTTGCCTTACTTGGTGTGGTAACCTTTGAGTGTAGTTCTGACATCCCCATTTTGGGACTTAGCCGATTTTTCGATCCATCCTATATGACCCATCAGGGTCCTTTTTCTTCATATAAGTTTTCCAAGACTTAGTGCTTTTTACCTTTGGACACCAATATCACCCTTACGGGTTTCTTTGATCTTCTCACTTTGTATTGACCAAATGTAGGTCTTGCCATGCCAAACATATAATTGTTCTACACCAAGTCTCTATCTCGTACCGCCAGCTCGGTACATTCGATCAACCTGCCCTTAAGGCACCCGGGACTTAGCCAATTTTTCACATTTTTCATGATTTTGAGGCAACTTTTCTCGACTTTGTCACCTTATATCACCAAGATCCTTTCCCTTTAGCGCTTCACTCTGTTCGTATGATATTTAGCGCTGACTATCACCTTTCTATCGCTGAGCTCAACTTCTTATTCGGTGCCATAGAGCCAGAGATATTTGGTGTATGCTGTTATAAGGGAAGTTTGTCACTTTTTCAAAGGCCCACTTTGGGACGCCCATATCTCACCTTCACGTATCTTCGATCTTCTTGTCGTCTATGGACGAAACTTAGGTCTTGTATTGGCCAACTTATAAATGTTCTACGGCCAAGCCGTATCTCTTACCGCCAGCCCGGTATTCATGGACTTAGTCGGATTTTCGCCTCTCGTGGTAACAATTTCTGACTTTGACTCACAATAACACCCGAACGGTCACATGCTAGCGCTTTGCTTGGTAGAAATTATAGTTAGCGCTACCTTTTCTCTTTCCATCGATACCTTGTTCGTTCCATTCCATGCCATACAGCCGAAGTTATGATGTTTCCCGTTTTCCATATCATGTGGAGCTTATGCTCTGGGAAAACCATCTAACACCTGTACCACCCTTTTGGGTACCACCGATCTCGACACTATGTTCGGGTCAAATATAGGTTATAACATGCCCAACTTATAATTATTCTACACCAAGTCTCTATCTCTTACCGCCTGCTCGGTATTTTACTCGTAAGTCCAATTTTCACAACTTGTACTTTTTGGCCCAATGTACTCGAGTTTCAATTTTGGTAACATTTTTCGACTTTGACGCTTAATAACTTCCAAATCATGCTAGTTAGCGCTTTGCTTTCTTCTAGTCGTATCTAGCGCTGGGTGTTACCTTTCCAAAACATATCCTAGCTTTACAATCCATGCCATATAGCCGGAGCTACATGGTGCACAAGTCAAATCCATTTTAGCCATGTTTCATTTTTGCCAATTTTTGACCACTCGTATCACCCTTCCAGAGTGGTCCGATCTTCTTGCTGTCTATGGCCGACTTTTAGGTCTTGTAGAGGCAAACTTATAAGTATTCTACGTCATCCCGCTATCTCTTACCGCCTGCTCGGTATTCTTGGTCTTGTGTGATTTTTGGCCATTTTGGTATTATTTTTCGACTTTGTCGCTTAATAACTCAGTTTTGCTCAACACTTAGCGCTTCGGTTGTTTGGGATTATAGTTAGCGCTTGGTTCGACCTTTCCAACACTGATCTTAGCTTGTCGATCCGTTCCATACAGCCTGAGTTATTCGCGATACCGTGTTTCAACCCATTTCTCAAGTCTCGTTTTGGTCCAACTTTGAACCAGCCATATCACCCTGATGGCTACCTCCGATCTTCTCGCTCTATATTGGCCAAAGTTAGTTCTTGTGGTAACGTACTTATGATTGTTCTACGCCGTGTTCGTAGCTCTTATCGTTCGCCCGCTATTTTCGATCATAAGGTGAATTTTCGCCTCTAAACCACCATTTTTCACCTTTGCCCTCTAATATGACCGACTTGCTCAACACCTAGCGCTTCGCTTGGTAGGACACATAGCTAGCGCTCGTCAAGACCTTTCCAACGCATATCCAAGCTTTCCGATCCGAGCCATACAGCCTGAGCTATAGGCGATACCGTTTTTCCCATTTTCTTGGTCACATGCACTTTAGGGTACCCCTTTTTGCCTTTGACCCTTAATACCTCCTCCGGGTCACTAGTAGGCGCTCAGCTTGGTAGGAAACATAGCTAGAGCAGGCCTTCACCTTTCCAAAACTGCCGAAAGTGTATCGATCCGACATCTAGAACCAAAGTTATGGTCATTCCCATCATGCTCTACTTTCATGGTCAACCTCCACCAAGCACACCTAGGTTGGACCAACTTTCACCAACTCATCTCGAACCCCAAATTTGCTTCGACCTACTAGGTTTCCCTAGTAAAGTGGTCAAAACATCCATTACAACACGACTGGTCTTTCTGGTGGTCGACCTAGGCGACTTTGTTCGACGACCACCACCCCATGGAACTAAAAGACGTCCCTTGATACGGACCACCGATACATTTTCCGGCCTGTCTAAACTACACTCATCGAAATTTTTTTGGGTCCCCACCGTCATACAAGTTTGCCTAGGTCAAGTTTTTCTTCCGGATCGGCCGCGGACCTCACTTTTCATTATCTAGGGAGGCCATAGGGCCCCAAAAGGGGTTTTTTAAAATTTTCGACACTTTCGACTTCGGTCGGATTTTTTCCGATTTTGGTCCGACCTAGGGACTTGGTGGTCCAAGGAGCCTCGGGACCAAACTTTTTTCTCAGGGGTCCCTACCTCCATACAACTTTGCCTAGGTCAATTTTTTGGTCCAAATCGACCGCGGATTTCACTTTTCAATATCTGGGGCTCGTGTAGAGTCCGAATATGAGGTTTTCTCATTTTTCGACATTTTCGACTTTTTTGGGATTTTTTCGGGTTTTTCGACCTAGGGGTCCGCCGAACAAATTTTGGGTCAAAAATTTTTATTGAACTATTCGAAAGTACGCAAAAAGATAAGACTTTTTGCCGAAGACACCATGCCCCGGAACCGACTCCTTCCCCTACAAAATTGGGGACAAACGTGATTTTTGAAACTTTTCCTTAGGGAGCCAAAGACTTAGAAAATTTTCAAATTCTCGATTTTTCGATTGCGAGCTAGCGCTTTGCGGTCTTCGGCAATGTTGTAGATCTTGACGAGATAAGACTTTTTGGTCAATGGACATTTTGCCCTCCGACCCCTCCTTCCCCCCGCAAATCGCCCCCCAAAGTGCAATTTTTGCATTTTCACCTCTTTGCACGCACTGTTCGGCCCAAATGGCCACTTTCTATGGGTCTGAGCGCTTTGCAGTCTTCGGCAAACTTTTAGAGCGTACCAAGCCCTAATTATAATTGTTCTACACCACCTTCGTACCTCTTCATCCCTGGCCGCTATTCGCGTACCAAGGTAATTTTTGTTCATTTTGTCAACATTTTTCATCTTTGACTGCTTATATCGGCCTTGCCATGAACCGATAGCGCTTCGCTGTGTTCTAACGTAAGTTAGTACTGCTCAATACCTTTCCAAATCATGTCTTAGATTGTCATTTGCTTGCATACAGCCGGAGCTATGAGCGATACCGTAAAAAGTACCGAAACTTGGAAAAATCCTTTGATCGCCCATATCCCCCCTTTGGGGGCCAGATATCGAAAAAAGTTCTGATTCAAAAAGTTGCGCATTAACGTGTTCTAGTTATGCCTAGAACATTTCACTTCGCTAGCTGGCCTGCAACTTAGCCGTAATTGGGATTTTAGGGTGTTCTTGGAGGGCCCATTTCCTGCGACTTGGTATCTTTTGGGCCCAATGTTTCTCTGATATCTCCACGAGTTTTCCAGATAGCCTTTTCAAACTTTCAGGGTGCCTAGAACACCTCAAGACCTTTCCAACGCTATGCCGTTTGCCTCGCTCGGACATCTACAGCCAAAGTTATTCGAGGTACACGGTACCTTACCCTGTTTTCTCAGTACTTGGTCGAAAATTTCGATCAGCCATATCACCGACTTGGACAACCCTGAGCGGGTTGGCCCCATATAACTAAACTTTCGTCTCGTGGAGGCAAACTTATAAATATTCCACGTCAACTCGCTATCTCGTACCGCCTTGACGGTATACTTGGTCCAAGGGCCATTTCCAGCGACTTGGTCGCAATTTCGCTCTAAGTTTCGCTAATACCTTCGTCCGTGGACATGGTGATTTTTTGTTCGTATTTTTCCTTGATAGTCCCACTCAAGACTATTCCATACCAGAGCCAAGCGTCCCGCTAAGTGCCATACAGCCTGAGCAGTAATTCATGAAAGGTACCTCTACCAGTTTTTGCCATACTTGGGTACAAACTTTGGATCGCCCATATCTCCACTTTGGAGGCCAGCCAGCATCTTGGCCTCATATACTTTTTTGTTGGTCATACCATGCACCAAATATAATTGTTCTACGCCAACTTGCTATCTCTTCTCCAACTTGCCGTTATTCTTGGTCCAAGTCCCATTTCATTCGTTTTTGGACCCATTTTGCTATATGTATCACTAATAGCTTCGGCCATGGACAAGCTGATTTTCTATTTGTATTTTTCCTTGATAGTCCCACTCAAGACCATTCCAAAACACACCGCAGCTTGTCGCTCGGTGGCAAACTGACCGAGTTATAATTCATGAAAGGTACCTCAACTTGGTACACCACGTGGTCGGCCCAAACCATAAACCGACCAAACGACCGACTTGGAGCACCCTGACCGGGTTGGCCCCATATAATGAAAGTTGCGTCTCTACACGCCCAACTTATGAATATTCTACGCCAAGTCGCTATCTCTTACCGGTAAGCCGGTATTCACCTTCCAAGGGGGATTTTGGTCAAGTGCCATTTCCTGCGACTTGGTCCCCGAATACGACCATCATCACCTAATATCTCCGTGGTCTTTCAACTCAGCCTCATGAAACTTTCAGGGTAGATAGGTCTCCCCGAGACCTTTCCAACGGTGAGCCGTTTGCCTCGCTCGGCCATATACAGCCGAAGTTATTAATGGTACTTGGTACCTTACCCTGTTTTTTCCATACTTGTTCGTACTTGGGTACAAACTTTGTATCGCCCATATCTCCACTTTGGAGGCCAGCCAGCACCTTGGCCCCAAATACTTTTTTGTTGGTCATACTATGCCCAAAATATAAATGTTCTACGTCAACTTGCTATCTCTTCTCCAACTTGCCGTTATTCTTGGTCCAAGTCCCATTTCATTCGTTTTTGGACCCATTTTGCTATATGTTTCACTAATAGCTTCGGCCATGGACAAGCTGATTTTCGATTGGTATTTTTCCTTGATAGTCCCACTCAAGACCATTCCAAAACACACCGCAGCTTGTCGCTCGGTGGCAAACTGACCGAGTTATAATTCATGAAAGGTACCTCAACTTGGTACACCACGTGGTCGGCCCAAACCATAAACCGACCAAACGACCGACTTGGAGCACCCTGACCGGGTTGGCCCCATATAATAAAAGTTGCGTCTCTACACGCCCAACTTATGAATATTCTACGCCAAGTCGCTATCTCTTACCGGTAAGCCGGTATTCACCTTCCAAGGGTGATTTTGGTCAAGTGCCATTTCCTGCGACTTGGTCCCCGAATTGGACCATCATCACCTAATATCTCCGTGGTATTTCAACTCAGCCTCATGAAACTTTCAGGGTAGATAGGTCTCCCCAAGACCTTTCCAACGGTGAGCCGTTTGCCTCGCTCGGCCATCTACAGCCGAAGTTATTAATGGTACTTGGTACCTTACCCTGTTTTTTCCATACTTGTTCGTACTTGGGTACAAACTTTGGATCGCCCATATCTCCACTTTGGAGGCCAGCCAGCACCTTGGCCCCATATACTTTTTTGTTGGTGATACCATGCACCAAATATAATTGTTCTACGCAAGCTTGCTATCTCTTCTCCAACTTGCGGTTATTTTTGACTCAAGTCCCATTTCCATAGTTTTTGGTACCAATTTGCTCTATGTTTCGCTAATAGCTTCGCCCAAGGACTTTGTGATTTTTTGTTCGCATTTTTCCTAAATAGTCCCACTCAAGACTATTCCAAATCACACCTTAGCTTGTCGCTCAGTGCCATACAGCCAGAGTTTTAATTCATGAAAGGTACATAACCTTGGTACACCACGTGGTCGGTCCAAACCATCAACCAACCATATGACCGACTTCGAGTCGAGCTAGCGGCTAGGCTCAATATAATGAAATGCGTGTCTTGATGCGGGCTACTGACGGTCTGAACAATGTAGCTCGCTAGCTCGTCTCTAAACTTGTGTTTTGGTCGAATATTGGGTGTTCATGTACCACTTCGGGTAACATGGACTTTGGTGCAACTTTACCACTTGTGCACTTAATTACTTCCCGGTCATTCAAGTCTTTGCCTTCATACTTTCAGGGTAGTTAGGTCTCGTCGAGACCTTTCCATACATATGCCAAACTCATCGATCGGACATCTATAGCCCGAGTTATTCGCGGTACACCGTACCTTACCCTGTTTTTTCCTCAATTGGGTACAAACCTTGGAACACCCATATCGCCCCTTTAGAGACTAGCTGGCACGTTGGCCTCATATAATGATAAGTGCACCTCAACTAGGGCTACTGACGGTCAGAACATTTCAACTTGCTAGCTCGGGCCCACACTTGTGTTTTTCTCGAATATATGGTTCAAGTGTGCCACTTTGGGCACTTTTGGACATTTTGTCCCCACACAACTTTCTTGCCTTGGTAGATAGGGTCTTGTGTTTTTGGGCAAAAAGATGCACCAAGATATGGTCTAACTTTCGTTCTTGTACCGCAAAGCGCTACCTCCAACACCCGAGGAGATAGAAAGTGATTATGTTCGGTATATCGGTCTTCCATGGCCTACTATGGTAAGCCCCTGCAGGTATGCAACCGAAGGTGCTTGGTACATGTATTTGGTGCAAAATCGGTGCAAAGTAGGTGTTTCCTTGATCGGGCTATAACTTTCTTGGTTGATGTTGGATTGCTTTGCGGTCTTCGGGGGATAGTTAGGGAACATGTTGGCCAACATTTTCTTATTCCTCAGCCTGGCCGTACCTCCTACCGTCTAGGCGGTATTCATGCTCTAAGTTGGAACTTGTGTTCCTTCGGGCAACTTTTCTGACTTTGACGCTTAATATCTTCCGTTCATATGCAGTCTAAGCTCTGCAACTCTCAGGAAAGCTAGTACTACTCATTTCCTTTCCATATCAGTCTTTGGCTTGTCGATCCAATGTCTACAGCCTTAGTTATTCACGTTCCCTGTGAAGGTAGGTTTTTGCCCATTTTCCAGTTCATGTGGTAACATTCCCGGACTTTGCCGGCTTTCTCTTCATGTGGTAACTTGCTTGCTTGTGTGGTAACTTGGAAGTGTATGTCTGACAGACCCAATCTCGGACTTAGCCGATTTTTCTCTTCATATCATATGGATCCATCACTAGGCCATCTTGCTTGCTCATGTGGTAACTTGGAAGTGTATTTCTGACAGACCCAATCTGGGACTTAGCCGATTTTTCTCTTCATATCATATGGATCCATCACTAGGCCATCTTGCTTGCTTGTGTGGTAACTTGATAGTGTATGTCTGACAGACCCAATCTGGGACTTAGCCGATTTTTCTCTTCATATCATATGGATCCATCACTAGGCCATCTTGCTTGCTTGTGTGGTAACTTGGAAGTGTATTTCTGACAGACCCAATCTGGGACTTAGCCGATTTTTCTCTTCATATTATATGGATCCTGGACTTAGCCGATTTTTCTCTTCATATCATATGGATCCATCACTAGGCCATCTTGCTTGCTTGTGTGGTAACTTGGAAGTGTATTTCTGACAGACCCAATCTGGGACTTAGCCGATTTTTCTCTTCATATTATATGGATCCTGGACGTAGCCGATTTTTCTCTTCATATCATATGGATCCATCACTAGGCCATCTTGCTTGCTTGTGTGGTAACTTGGAAGTGTATTTCTGACAGACCCAATCTGGGACTTAGCCGATTTTTCTCTTCATATTATATGGATCCTGGACTTAGCCGATTTTTCTCTTCATATCATATGGATCCATCACTAGGCCATCTTGCTTGCTTGTGTGGTAACTTGATAGTGTATTTCTGACAGACCCAATCTGGGACTTAGCCGATTTTTCTCTTCATATTATATGGATCCTGGACTTAGCCGATTTTTCTCTTCATATCATATGGATCCATCACTAGGCCATCTTGCTTGCTTGTGTGGTAACTTGGAAGTGTATTTCTGACAGACCCAATCTGGGACTTAGCCGATTTTTCTCTTCATATTATATGGATCCTGGACTTAGCCGATTTTTCTCTTCATATCATATGGATCCATCATTAGGCCATCTTGCTTGCTTGTGTGGTAACTTGATAGTGTATTTCCGACAGACCCAATCTCGGACTTAGCCGATTTTTCTCTTCATATTATATGGATCCATCACTAGGCCATCTTGCTTGCTTGCGTGGTAACTTGGAAGTGTATTTCTGACAGACCCAATCTCGGACTTAGCCGATTTTTCTCTTCATATTATATGGATCCATCACTAGGCCATCCTGTTTGCTTGTGTGGTAACTTGGAAGTGTAATTCTGACAGACCCAATCTCGGACTTAGCCGATTTTTCTCTTCATATCATATGGATCCATCAATAGGCCAACTTGCTTGCTTGTGTGGTAACTTGAAAGTGTATGTCTGACAGACCCAATCTGGGACTTAGCCGATTTTTCTCTTCATATTATATGGATCCTGGACTTAGCCGATTATTAGGTTATTATATATGGATCCTGGACTTAGCCGATTTTTCGCTTCATATAATATGGATCCTGGACTTAGCCGATTATTAGGTTATTATATATGGATCCTGGACTTAGCCGATTTTTCTCTTCATATAATATGGATCCTGGACTTAGCCAATTATTAGGTTATTATATATAGATCCTGGACTTAGCCGATTTTTCTCTTCATATAATATGGATCCGGGACTTAGCCGATTTTTCCCTTCATATAATATGGATCCGGGACTTAGCCGATTTTTCTGTTCAAATAATATGGATCCGGGACTTAGCCAATTTTTCTCTTCATGTGGTAACGTATGCCAATCGCTCACAAGTCATGGGATAAGGGTACTTGTGTTCTTCCATCTTCTAAGTCCCGCACGGGGACATCGTGATCGCCCCAAGTCCGGAATAGCGCCAAGTCAAGCCCCACGGTGGCCGTGCAGGACCTGTTAGCGGCGGCCCCACTGACAGCACTAATCCGGACTTAGAAATTATATCTTTCTAATCGAACACCACACACGCAACACCACCATACCACCATCTCCTTGCAAGTACCTAAGTACCCGCAACTCCATGGTGAAGGCAATGTCACTCCATCACCAACCTCTTTGCACTGCAAGCACTAGCGTACCCACAACACTCCGAAGAAGGCAACGGCGCGCGATGCTCGACTCCACACACCACACCACACCACACCACCGATGGCCAGCCAGCCAGCCAGCCCAGCTAAGGGCTAACCCACCAACCAACCACCAATGGCCTAGGCCAGCCGGATCCCACCTTCAAGTCCAAGCACAGCCAAGTGCTAGTACCGCCAAGTGTTCACCAACCGCCCAACACACCACACCACACCACCGATGGCCAGCCAGCCAGCCAGCCCAGCTAAGGGCTAACCCACCAACCAACCACCAATGGCCTAGGCCAGCCGGATCCCACCTTCAAGTCCAAGCACAGCCAAGTGCAAGTACCGCCAAGTGTTCACCAACCAACCATCACACCAGGTCAGCCAGCCGGTACCCACCTTCAAGTGCCATTACCCTCGGGTGCAAGCTCAATCAAGTGTTAACCAACCAACCCGGCCAAGGCAGCCAACAGGCCGGCACCCTACAGCACCGACCCGCCATCACCACCTCAACCGTTGACCATGCAAGTGGTCTCGGACAACAGGTGACACCCGAAGTACAT
>NW_026689839.1:0-7500 GCF_943734765.1 Anopheles ziemanni | reverse complement strand
GTGATAACTTGATTGTGTGCTTGCTTGAATTCTTCACATTTCATACCATCGGTTAGTTGTCGAATCATTCCTCGATCATAACCTTCGTTCTTGGTTCATGTATGCTCTCTTCCACATAGGGCAAGCTAGAATTAACTATCTTACCCAGGACCGCCGAAGCAGCGTGGACCAGGGGAGAACTATACTTTGTCTTGTATGCCCTCTTCCACATAGGGCAAGCTAGAACTAACTATCTTACCCAGGACCGCCGAAGCAGCGTGGACCAGTGGAGGACTATACTTTGTTCATAACACCACAGTATTGAGTAATGTGCCCTCTTCCACATAGGGCAAGCTAGAATGAACTATCTTACCCAGGACCGCCGGAGCAGTGTGGACCAGTGGAGGACTACACAATCATGAGGTTTGATATCGACTTGTGTGTTTCAATAGGATACCGATGGTATGGTTTGAACCGATTTGATTTAGCCATTCTGAAGTCATCACTTGGTTGAAGCGCTGAACTAGGGAGGCATCGTTTACATATATATTGGTTTTCGCATGCTCTACTAGGTTAATGTCATGAGGTTGGCTATCGAGCATGCCCAAGTGATGACTTGATTGTGTGCTTGCTTGAATTCTTCACATTTCATACCATCGGTTAGTTGTCGAATCATTCCTCGATCATAACCTTCGTTCTTGGTTCATGTATGCTCTCTTCCACATAGGGCAAGCTAGAATTAACTATCTTACCCAGGACCGCCGAAGCAGCGTGGACCAGGGGAGAACTATACTTTGTCTTGTATGCCCTCTTCCACATAGGGCAAGCTAGAACTAACTATCTTACCCAGGACCGCCGAAGCAGCGTGGACCAGTGGAGGACTATACTTTGTTCATAACACCACAGTATTGAGTAATGTGCCCTCTTCCACATAGGGCAAGCTAGAATGAACTATCTTACCCAGGACCGCCGGAGCAGTGTGGACCAGTGGAGGACTACACAATCATGAGGTTTGATATCGACTTGTGTGTTTCAATAGGGTACCGATGGTATGTTTTGAACCGATTTGATTTAGCCATTCTGAAGTCATCACTTGGTTGAAGCGCTGAACTAGGGAGGGGCATCGTTTACATATATATTGGTTTTCGCATGCTCTACTAGGTTAATGTCATAGGGTTGGCTATCGAGCATGCCCAAGTGATGACTTGATTGTGTGCTTGCTTGAATTCTTCACATTTCATACCATCGGTTAGTTGTCGAATCATTCCTCGATCATAACCTTCGTTCTTGGTTCATGTATGCTCTCTTCCACATAGGGCAAGCTAGAATTAACTATCTTACCCAGGACCGCCGAAGCAGCGTGGACCAGGGGAGAACTATACTTTGTCTTGTATGCCCTCTTCCACATAGGGCAAGCTAGAATGAACTATCTTACCCAGGACCGCCGGAGCAGCGTGGACCAGTGGAGGACTATACTTTGTTCATTACACCACAGTATTAAGTATGGTGTCCTCTTCCACATAGGGCAAGCTAGAATTAACTATCTTACCCAGGACCGCCGAAGCAGTGTGGACCAGGGGAGGACTATACTTTATACTTCACACACTAGCCAAATTGAAGTCATCACTTGGTTGAAGCACTGAACTAGGGCGAGTCTATCGTTTACTTTGCATTGGGATAATACGCTGCATGCTCTCTTAGGTTAATGTCATGTGATTGGCTATAGAGCATGCCCAAGTGATGACTTTGTTTCAAGCTCAACAGGTAGGGTATTGAGTCCTCTTCCACATAGGGCAAGCTAGAATTAACTATCTTACCCAGGACCGCCGGAGCAGCGTGGACCAGGGGAGAACTATACTTTGTCTTGTATGCCCTCTTCCACATAGGGCAAGCTAGAACTAACTATCTTACCCAGGACTGCAAAGCAGCGTGGACCAGTGGAGGACTATACTTTGTTCATTACACCACAGTATTAAGTATGGTGTCCTCTTCCACATAGGGCAAGCTAGAACTAACTATCTTACCCAGGACCGCCGAAGCAGTGTGGACCAGGGGAGGACTATACTTTATACTTCACACACTAGCCATACTGAAGTCATCACTTGGTTGAAGCGCTGAACTACGGCGGGGTAATCGTTTACAGGTTATAATCATATAGCTGCATGCTCATTAGTAGATAATGGAATATTGTATGGCAATATGAGCATGCCCAAGTGATGACTTTGTTTCAAGCTCAACAGGTAGGGTATTGAGTCCTCTTCCACATAGGGCAAGCTAGAATGAACTATCTTACCCAGGACCGCCGGAGCAGCGTGGACCAGTGGAGGACTCTATACTTTATACTTCACACCACAGTATTGAGTACGACTTGCATAAAGCCCCTAATGAGAACCACGAGGGCTCTCTCAATGTAGAACCACGAGGGCTCTAGTACCGATTCTCTCGGTACGGCTTGGTCCGTGTTCCTTTATGCTTGTACTCTAAGTATTAAGTATTGTGTCCTCTTCCACATAGGGCAAGCTAGAACTAACTATCTTACCCAGGACCGCCGAAGCAGTGTGGACCAGGGGAGGACTATACTTTATACTTCACACACTAGCCATACTGAAGTCATCACTTGGTGGGGGTGAACTACGGCGGTATCTATCGTTTTGGTTCGGTCTATATAGGGTCGCTTGCATGCTCATTCGAATATAATGTAATTGTGTATGGCAATATGAGCATGCCCAAGTGATGACTTTGTTTCAAGCTCAACAGGTAGGGTATTGAGTCCTCTTCCACATAGGGCAAGCTAGAATGAACTATCTTACCCAGGACCGCCGGAGCAGCGTGGACCAGTGGAGGACTCTATACTTTATACTTCACACCACAGTATTGAGTACTTCTTGCATAAAGCCCCTAATGAGAACCACGAGGGCTCTCTCAATGTAGAACCACAAGGGCTCTAGTACCGATTCTCTCGGTACGGCTTGGTCCGTGTTCCTTTATGCTTGTACTCTTAGAAAGTCTCAACCCGGAGGTCTTGACTTTGATTGTCATAGTTGGACTACGACGGGGCATCCGACCATTGCTGATCGAACACCCCTGATTCACCATCTTTCGGGTAGGCGGTACGCGTACCTCCGGACGCGGAAGTCTCAACCCGGAGGGTCTTGACTTTGATTGTCATAGTTGGACTACGACGGGGTATCCGACTCATCGAATACCCCAGAAGCACACCATCTTTCGGGTAGGCGGTACGCGTACCTCCGGACGCGGAAGTCTCAACCCGGAGGTCTTGACTTTGATTGTCATAGTTGGACTACGACGGGGTATCCGACTCATCGAATACCCCAGAAGCACACCATCTTTCGGGTAGGCGGTACGCGTACCTCCGGACGCGGAAAGTCTCAACCCGGAGGTCTTGACTTTGGTTGTCATAGTTGGACTATGACGGGGCATCCGACCATTGCTGATCGAACACCCCTGTTACACCATCTTTCGGATAGGCGGTGCGCGACACCACCGACGCGGAAAGTCTCAACCCGGAGGTCTTGACTTTGTATTGTTGGATAGTCCTCTTCCACTATAGGGCAAGCTGGAAATATTCCATTTTACCCAGGACTGCCGAGGCAGCGTGGACCAGGGGAGAACTTCACGGAATCTTCAGGCATCCATGATTGCCATAGTGCGTAAGCCGCCGCTGTGCGCGTCAACTCGTTCCCCGTGAGGAGGAGTCTAGCCGCCGCTAAAAGACGAAGCATTAAGTGTCCTCATTCCACTATAGGGCAAGCTAGAATTAACTATCTTACCCAGGACCGCCGAAGCAGCGTGGACCAGGCGAGGACTATACTTTATACTTCACACCACAGTATTGAGTACGACTTGCATAAAGCCCCTAATGAGAACCACGAGGGCTCTCTCAATGTAGAACCACGAGGGCTCTAGTACCGATTCTCTCGGTACGGCTTGGTCCGTGTTCCTTTATGCTTGTACTCGCGGAAAGTCTCAACCCGGAGGTCTTGACTTTGATTGTCATAGTTGGACTACGACGGGGCATCCGACCATTGCTGACCGAACACCCCTGATTCATCATCTTTCGGATAGGAGGTGCGCCCACCTCCGACGCGGAAGTCTCAACCCGGAGGTTCGGACTTAGAGTTTTTCCCATTTAAAAGTTTTTCTCTTAGCCATACTGAAGTCATCACTTGGTGAACGATTGAACTAGGGCGGGTTAATCGTTTATAGGTATCATGTGGTTTGCATGCTCTCTTAGGTTAAGGTCATGTGGTTGGCTATCGAGCATGCCCAAGTGATGACTTTGTTTCACGCTTGCTTGATTTCTTCATGATTCCCTGTTATATAGTGTAATCATTCGAGAACAGGGAATCTTTGGTTTTGCTCAACAGGTATTGGATGTCAACTTGGTATCTAGATCGCATTAAGTCTCAACCCTTAGGTTCGGACTTGTATAGTGACATCTTGTTACGGTCTTGAGTCTCAACCCGCAGGTTCGGACTACTTAGTGTTTGATCGAATATAATATGGCAACTTGTGCCTAAGTCTCAACCCGCAGGTTCGGACTTCTGTTTATTTGGCCAATGTATGTATAAGGCAACTTGTGCCTAAGTCTCAACCCGCAGGTTCGGACTTGTGTATTTGTTCGAAGTCATGTATAAGGCAACGTGTGCCTAAGTCTCAACCCGCAGGTTCGGACTTGTTAGTGTTTCGTCAACTTTCATATGGCAACTTGTGCCTAAGTCTCAACCGCAGGTTCGGACTTGTGTATTTGTTCGAAGTCATGTATAAGGCAACTTGTGCCTAAGTCTCAACCCGCAGGTTCGGACTTGTGTATTTGTTCGAAGTCATGTATAAGGCAACGTGTGCCTAAGTCTCAACCCGCAGGTTCGGACTTGTTAGTGTTTCGTCAACTTTCATATGGCAACTTGTGCCTGAGTCTCAACCCGCAGGTTCGGACTTCTATAGTGTTTCGTCAATTATCATATGGCAACTTGTGCCGAAGTCTCAACCCGCAGGTTCGGACTTCTGGAAGGATCACTTGGCCACTAATGATCCTTCCGCAGGTTCACCTACGGAAACCTTGTTACGACTTTTACTTCCTCTAAATCATCAAGTTCGGTCAACTTCGATAAAGCAGACGCGGTTCACGAGGATCCAGCGAACGATCATCTCCAAAGACCTCACTAAATAATCCATCGGTAGTAGCGACGGGCGGTGTGTACAAAGGGCAGGGACGTATTCAACGCTGGCTGATGACCAGCACTTACTAGAAGTTCCGAGTTCATATGGACCATTGCAATCCATAATCCCTACTAAGTGAGTATTTGAGTGATTTCCCGTTCCTCTCGGAATAGGAGACACGCTGCTACCCACATTGTAGCACGCGTGTAGCCCAGAACATCTAAGGGCATCACGGACCTGTTATCGCTCGATCTCATTTTGCTAAACACAAATTGTCCTGCTAAGCAGCGTACCGTAAGTGCACTTGCGCACACGAACAGCGAAGGTGTCAGGTCATACTCCACCGAAAGGTCCTAACCCGTTCCAATCGGCATCGACGCATTAACGCTGACTGCGTTCTAGTTAGCATATGTGAGTCACGTTCGTTATCGGAATTAACCAGACAAATCAATCCACGAACTAAGAACGGCCATGCACCACTACCCTTAAATTTGAGAAAGAGCTATTAATCTGTCTCACCTCCATAAGTTCGGACCTGGTAAGTTTTCCCGTGTTGAGTCAAATTGAACCGCAAGCTCATTTCATTGTGGTGCCCTTCCGTCAATTCCTTTAAGTTTCAACTTTGCAACCATACTTCCCCCGGAACCTGACTTTGGTTTCCCGGAAGCTACTGAGAGCACCTGGTTGTAGCGTCTCCCAATTGCTAGTTGGCATCGTTTACGGTTAGAACTAGGGCGGTATCTAATCGCCTCGATCCTCTAACTTTCGTTCTTGATTAAAGAAAGCATCCTTGACAAATGCCTTCGCTTTAGTTAGTCTTACGACGGTCTACGAATTTCACCTCTCGCGCCGTAATACTAGTGTCCCCAACTACTTCTGTTAATCATTACCTCCGGTCTGAGTACAAACCAATGAAAGATTAGACCAAGGTCGTATTCCATTATTCCATGCAAGATTATTCTAGGGCGTTTGGGCACCCTGCTTTAAGCACTCTAATTTGTTCAAGGTAAACGTGAGCGGTCGAGCTCTATGTTACACTTGCACCCGTTGAAGGGCACACCATGACACAGACTTGGTGCCCTACCACACCATTGAGTCGCAACCAGATTCCGACTTGGCCCACCGACCACGGGTTGACCGGGTCGGCGGAGCCGGACTGTGTTGGACAAGTATCAACTTCGAACGTTTTAACCGCAACAATTTTAATATACGCTAGTGGAGCTGGAATTACCGCGGCTGCTGGCACCAGACTTGCCCTCCACTTGATCCTCGTAGAAGGATTTATGCTCTACTCATTCCAATTATGAAACATCATTAAAGAGTTTCATATTGTTATTTCTCGTCACTACCTCCCCGTCCCGGATTGGGTAATTTACGCGCCTGCTGCCTTCCTTGGATGTGGTAGCCATTTCTCAGGCTCCCTCTCCGGAATCGAACCCTGATTCCCCGTTACCCGTTGCAACCATGGTAGTCCTCTATACTACCATCCATAGTTGATAGGGCAGATATTTGCGAGATCTGTCGTCGGTGCGAGACCATACGATCAGCATCATTATCCAGACTTCAACTCAATGACACGGAGAACCCGCGATTGGTTTGACTAATAAGTGCACCAGTTCCCGCGAGGGTCCTGGCATGTTGCATGTATTAGCTCTAGATTTTCCACAGTTATCCAAGTAACTAGGTTGATGATCTCGTAAATTATAGCTGTTATACTGAGCCTTATGCGGTTTCACATTAAATCTGTTTGTACTTAGACATGCATGGCTTAACCTTTGAGACGAGCGTATATTACTGGTAGGATCAACCAGAATTCCGACTTTGCGTTCGAATGTTCATTGTCCCATTGCACCCGGAGGAGCAAACACCACGTTCTATATGTTGTCAAGTCCGGTAGCACACGGGAGGCGAGCCCCCGTGCGAACCTCATTGCCCTCGTATCACACACACCCGATGCACCGGACAGGCACTTGAGCGGCATTCGACTCCGCTAAGCGCACGTGCGCCCGATTGTGCATGCGCTGACGGGGCCTTCATACCCCTACCACAGCGACCTTATGCCAAACTTCCATGAATACTTAGGTGAGCTGACAAGGGCCTTCATTTCCCTACCATCAACTAAAGGACACGCTAGGCGCGTCCGATCATTGCAACTGCGGGGCTTTCATACCCCAATCACCACAGTACGCAATTCACCAGAGTTTAATCACAACCCCCCCGGACATGGCACACTATTAACTTGCAACAAAACTTAGTGTGTGCCGGGCACATCGGTTCCACAAAATCATTCCCGATGTACCCCAATTGGGGTTGTGAACGCATCCATGGTCCTCTGACACA
>NW_026689838.1:80000-133438 GCF_943734765.1 Anopheles ziemanni | reverse complement strand
AGGATGCTGCGAGATGAATTAGATGCTGCATGGAGATGAATCTTGATCTTCTTCATCTCCCATCTTGATACAGCATCCCTACTTTAAGGCATCTTGGACTTAGTCGATTTTTCATAAATTCCAAGAAAAACATATGTTAGGATGCTGCGAGATGAATGGGATGCTGCATTGAGATGAATCTTGATCTTCTTCATCTCCCATCTTAATTCAGCATCCCTACTTAAAGGCATCTCGGACTTAGTCGATTTTTCATGAATTCATAGAAATTGATATGTTAGGAAGCTGCGAGATGAATGAGATGCTGCATGGAGATGAATCTTGATCTTATTCATCTCCCTCCTCAATACAGCATCCCTACTTAAAGGCATCTCGGACTTAGTCGATTTTTCATAAATTCATAGAAATTCATATGCTAGGATGCTGGGAGATGAATGGGATGCTGCATAGAGATGAATCTTGATCTTCTTCATCTCCCATCTTAATACAGCATCCCTACTTAAGGGCATCTCGGACTTTGTCGATTTTTCATAAATTCTAAGAAAAACATATGTTAGGATGCTGCGAGATGAATGGGATGTTGCATGGAGATGTATCTTGATCTCCTACATCTCCCATCTCAATACAGCATCCCTACTTAAAGGCATCTCGGACTTAGTCGATTTTTCATAAATTCTAAGAAATTCATATGTTAGGATGCTGCGAGATGAATGGGATGCTGCATGGAGATGAATCTTGATCTCCTACATCTCTGATCTCAATACAGCATCCCTACTTAAAGGCATCTCGGACTTAGTCGATTTTTCATAAATTCATAGAAATTCATATGTTAGGATGCTGCGAGATGAATTGGATGCTGCATGGAGATGAATCTTGATCTTCTACATCTCCCATCTTAATACAGCATCCCTACTTAAAGGCTCCTCGGACTTAGTCGATTTTTCATAAATTCTAAAAAAAAACATATGTCAGGATGCTGCGAGATGAATGAGATGCTGCATGGAGATGAATCTTGATCTTCTTAATCTCTCATTTCTTTACAGCATCCCTACTTAAAGGCATCTCGGACTTAGTCGATTTTTCATAAATTCTAAGAAAAACATATGTTAGGATGCTGCGAGATGAATATGATGCTGCATGGAGATGAATCTTGATCTTCTACATCTCCCATCTCAATAAAGCATCCCTACTTAAAGGCATCTCGGACTTAGTCGATTTTTCATAAATTCTGAGAAAAACATATGTTAGGATGCTGCGAGATGAAGGGGATGCTGCATGGAGATGAATCTTGATCTTCTTCATCTCCCATCTCAATACAGCATCCCTACTTAAAGGCATCTCGGACTTAGTCGATTTTTCATAAATTCTAAGAAAAACATATGTAAGGATGCTGCGAGATGAATGGGATGCTGCATGGAGATGGATCTTGATCTTCTAGATCTCCCATCTCAATACAGCATCCCTACTTAAAGGCATCTCGGACTAAATCGATTTTTCATAAATTCATAGAAATTCATATGTTAGGATGCTGGGAGATGAATGGGATGCTGCATGGAGATGAATCTTGATCTTCTTCATCTCCCATCTCAATACAGCATCCCTACTTAAAGGCATCTCGGACTTAGTCGATTTTTCATAAATTCATAGAAATTCATATATTAGGATGCTGGGAGATGAATGGGATGCTGCATGGAGATGAATCTTGATCTTCTTCATCTCCCATCTCAATACAGCATCCCTACTTAAAGGCATCTCGGACTTAGTCGATTTTTCATAAATTCTAAGAAAAACATATGTTAGGATACTGAGAGATGAATGGGATGCTGCATGGAGATGAATCTTGATCTTCTTCATCTCCCATCTCAATACAGCATCCCTACTTAAAGGCATCTCGGACTTAGTCGATTTTTCATAAATTCATAGAAATTCATATGTTAGGATGCTGCGAGATAAATGGGATGCTGCATGGAGATGAATCTTGATCTCCTACATCTCCCATATCAATACAGCATCCCTACTTAAAGGCATCTCGGACTTAGTCGATTTTTCATAAATTCATAGAAATTCATATGTTAGGATTCTGCGAGATGAATGGGATGCTGCATGGAGATGAATCTTGATCTTCTTCATCTCCCATCTTAATACAGCATCCCTACTTAAAGGCATCTCGGACTTAGTCGGTTTTTCATAAATTCTAAGAAATTCATATGTTAGGATGCTGCGAGATGAATGGGATGCTGCATGGAGATGAATCTTGATCTTCATCATCTCCCATCTCAATACAGCATCCAAACTTAAAGGCATCTCGGACTTAGTCCATTTTTCATAAATTCTAAGAAAAACATATGTTAGGATGCTGCGAGATGAATGGAATGCTGCATGGAGATGAATCTTGATCTTCTTCATCTCCCATCTTAATACAGCATCCCTACTTAAAGGCATCTCGGACTTAGTCGATTTTTCATAAATTCTAAGAAATTCATATGTTAGGATGCTGCGAGATGAATCGGATGCTGCATGGAGATGAATCTTGATCTTCTTCATCTTCCATCTTAAAACAGCATCCCTACTTAAAGGCATCTCGGACTTAGTTGATTTTTCATAAATTCTAAGAAAAACATATGTAAGGATGCTGCGAGATGAATGGGATGCTGCATGGAGATGAATCTTGATCTCCTACATCTCCAATACCAATACAGCATCCCTACTTAAAGGCATCTCGGACTTAGTCGATTTTTCATAAATTCATAGAAATTCATATATTAGGATGCAAGGAGATGAATGGGATGCTGCATGGAGATGAATCTTGATCTCCTACATCTCCCATCTCAATACAGCATCCCTACTTAAAGCCATCTCGGACTTAGTCGATTTTTCATAAATTCTAAGAAATTCATATGTTATGATGCTGGGAGATGAATGGGATGCTGCATGGAGATGAATCTTGATCTCCTACATCTCCCATCTCAAAACAGCAACCCTACTTAAAGGCATCTCGGACTTAGTCGATTTTTCATAAATTCATAGAAATTCATATGTTAGGATGCTGCGAGATGAATGGGATGCTGCATGGAGATGAATCTTGATCTCCTACATCTCCCATCTCAATACAGCATCCCTACTTAAAGCCATCTCGGACTTAGTCGATTTTTCATAAATTCTAAGAAATTCATATGTAAGGATGCTGGGAGATGAATGGGATGCTGCATGGAGATGAATCTTGATCTCCTACATCTCCCATCTCAAAACAGCATCCCTACTTAAAGGCATCTCGGACTTAGTCGATTTTTCATAAATTCATAGAAATTCATATGTTAGGATGCTGCGAGATGAATGGGATGCTGCATGGAGATGAATCTTGATCTCCTACATCTCCCATCTCAATACAGCATCCCTACTTAAAGGCATCTCGGACTTAGTCGATTTTTCATAAATTCTAAGAAATTCATAAGTAAGGATGCTGGGAGATGAATGGGATGCTGCATGGAGATGAATCTTGATCTCCTACATCTCCCATCTCAATACAGTATCCCTACTTAAAGGCATCTCGGACTTAGTCGATTTTTCATAAATTCTAAGAAAAACATATGTTAGGATGCTGAGAGATGAATGGGATGCTGCATGGAGATGAATCTTGATCTTCTTCATCTCCCATCTTAATACAGCATCCCTACTTAAAAGCATCTCGGACTTAGTCGATTTTTCATAAATTCTTAGAAATTCATATGTTAGGATGCTGGGAGATGAATGGGATGCTGCATGGAGATGAATCTTGATCTCCAACATCTCCCATCTCAATACAGCATCCCAACTTAAAGGCATCTCGGACTTAGTCGATTTTTCATAAATTCTAAGAAAAACATATGTTAGGATGCTGGGAGATGAATGGGATGCTGCATGGAGATGAATCTTGATCTCCTACATCTCCCATCTCAATACAGTATCCCTACTTAAAGGCATCTCGGACTTAGTCGATTTTTCATAAATTCTAAGAAATTCATATGTTAGGATGCTGCGAGATGAATGGGATGCTGCATGGAGATGAATCTTTATCTTCTTCATCTCCCATCTCAATACAGCATCCCTACTTAAAGGCATCTCGGACTTAGTCGATTTTTCATAAATTCTAAGAAAAACATATGTTAGGATGCTGCGAGATGAATGGGATGCTGTATTGAGATGGGAGATGAAGAAGATCAAGATTCATCTCCATGCAGCATCCCATTCATCTCGCAGCATCCTAACATATGTTTTTCTTAGAATTTATGAAAAATCGACTAAGTCCGAGATGCCTCTAAGTAGGGATGCTGTATTAAGATGGGAGATGAAGAAGATCAAGATTCATCGTCATGCAGCATCCCATTCATCTCGCAGCATCCTTACATATGTTTTTCTTAGAATTTATGAAAAATCGACTAAGTCCGATATGCCTTTTAGTAGGGATGCTGTATTAAGATGGGAGATGAAGAAGATCAAGATTCATCTCCATGCAGCATCCCATTCATCTCGCAGCATCCTAACAAATGTTTTTCTTAGAATTTATGAAAAATCGACTAAGTCCGAGATGCCTTTAAGTAGGGATGCTGTATTAAGATTGGAGATGGAGAAGATCAAGATTCATCGTCATGCAGCATCCCATTCATCTCGCAGCATCCTAACATATGTTTTTCTTAGAATTTATGAAAAATCGACTAAGTCCGAGATGCCTTTAAGTAGGGATGCTGTATTCAGATAGGAGATTAAGAAGATCAAGATTCATCTCCATGCAGCATCCCATTCATCTCCCAGCATCCTAACATATGAATTTCTTAGAATTTATGAAAAATCGACTAAGTCCGAGATGCCTTTAAGTAGGGATGCTGTATTGAGATGAGAGATGAAGAAGATCAAGATTCATCTCCATGCAGCATCCCATTCATCTCGCAGCATCCTAACATATGTTTTTCTTAGCATATATGAAAAATCGACTAAGTCCGAGATGCCTTTAAGTAGGGATGCTGTATTAAGATGGGAGATGTAGGAGATCAAGGTTCATCTCCATGCAGCATCCCATTCATCTCGCAGCATCCTTACATATGAATTTCTATGAATTTATGAAAAATCGACTAAGTCCGAGATACCTTTAAGTAGGGATGCTGTTTTGAGATGGGAGATGTAGGAGATCAAGATTCATCTCCATGCAGCATCCCATTCATCTCGCAGCATCCTAACATATGATTTTCTTAGAATTTATTAAAAATCGACTAAGTCCGAGATGCGTTTAAGTAGGGATGCTGTATTAAGATGGGAGATGTAGGAGATCAAGATCCATCTCCATGCAGCATCCCATTCATCTCGCAGCATCCTTACATATGTTTTTCTTAGAATTTATGAAAAATCGACTAAGTCCGAGATGCCTTTTAGTAGGGATGTTGTTTTGAGATGGGAGATGTAGGAGATCAAGATTCATCTCCATGCAGCATCCCATTCATCTCGCAGCATCCTAACATATGAATTTCTATGAATTTATGAAAAATCGACTAAGTCCGAGATGCCTTTAAGTAGGGATGCTGTATTAAGATGGGAGATGAAGAAGATCAAGATTCATCTCCATGCAGCATCCCATTCATCTCCCTGCATCCTAACATATGTTTTTCTATGAATTTATGAAAAATCGACTAAGTCCGAGATGCCTTTAAGTAGGGATGCTGTATTGAGATGGGAGATGAAGAAGATCAAGATTCATCTCCATGCAGCATCCCATTCATCTCCCAGCATCCTAACATATGTTTTTTTAGAATTTATGAAAAATTGACTAAGTCCGAGATGCCTTTAAGTAGGGATGCTGTATTAAGATGGGAGATGAAGAAGATCAAGATTCATCTCCATGCAGCATCCCATTCATCTCCCAGCATCCTACCATATGTTTTTCTTAGAATTTATGAAAAATCGACTAAGTCCGAGATGCCTTCAAATAGGGATGCTGTATTAAGATGGGAGATGAAGAAGATCAAGATTCATCTCCATGCAGCATCCCATTCATATCGCAGCATCCTAACATATGAATTTCTTAGAATTTATGAAAAATCGACTAAGTCCGAGATGCCTTTAAGTAGGGATGCTGTATTGAGATGAGAGATGTAGGAGATCAAGATTCATCTCCATGCAGCATCCCATTCATCTCCCAGCATCCTAACATATGTTTTTCTTAGAATTTATGAAAAATCGACTAAGTCCGAGATGCCTTTAAGAAAGGATGCTGTATTGAGATGAGAGATGAAGAAGATCAAGAATCATCTCAATGCAGCATCCCATTCTCCTCGCAGCATCCTAACATATGATTTTCTTAGAATTTATTAAAAATCGACTAAGTCCGAGATGCGTTTAAGTAGGGATGCTGTATTAAGATGGGAGATGAAGAAGATCAAAATTTATCTCCATGCAGCATCCCATTCATCTCGCAGCATCCTAACATATGCTTTTCTTAGAATTTATGAAAAATCGACTAAGTCCGAGATGCCTTTAAGTAGGGATGCTGTATTGAGATGGGAGATGTAGGAGATCAAGTTTCATCTCCATGCAGCATCCCTTTCATCTCCCAGCATCCTAACATATGAATTTCTGAGAATTTATGAAAAATCGACTAAGTCCGAGATGGCTTTAAGTAGGGATGCTGTATTGAGATGAGAGATGTAGGAGATCAAGATTCATCTCCATGCAGCATCCCATTCATCTCGCAGCATCCTAACATATGTTTTTCTATGAATTTATGAAAAATCGACTAAGTCCGAGATAGTTCTAGTATTGGAATCGACTAAGTCCGAGATGCCTTTAAGTAGGGATGCTGTATTGAGATGGGAGATGTAGGAGATCAAGATTCATCTCCATGCAGCATCCCATTCATCTCCCAGCATCCTAACATATGTTTTTCTTAGAATTTATGAAAAATCGACTAAGTCCGAGATGCCTTTAAGTAGGGATGCTGTATTAAGATGGGAGATGATGAAGATCAAGATTCATCTCCATGCAGCATCCCATTCATCTCCCAGCATCCTAACATATGTTTTTTTATGAATTTATGAAAAATCGACTAAGTCCGAGATGGCTTTAAGTAGGGATGCTGTATTGAGATGGGAGATGTAGGAGATCAAGATTCATCTCCATGCAGCATCCCATTCATCTCGCAGCATCCTAACATATGAATTTCTATGAATTTATGAAAAATCGACTAAGTCCGAGATGCCTTTAAGTAGGGATGCTGTATTGAGATGAGAGATGTAGGAGATCAAGATTCATCTCCATGCAGCATCCCATTCAACTCGCAGCATCCTAACATATGAATTTCTATGAATTTATGAAAAATCGACTAAGTCCGAGATGCCTTTAAGTAGGGATGCTGTATTGAGATGGGAGATGTAGGAGATCAAGATTCATCTCCATGCAGCATCCCATTCATCTCCCAGCATCCTAACATATGAATTTCTTAGAATTTATGAAAAATCGACTAAGTCCGAGATGCCTTTAAGTAGGGATGCTGTATTAAGATGGGAGATGAAGAAGATCAAGATTCATCTCCATGCAGCATCCCATTCATCTCCCAGCATCCTAACATATGAATTTCTATGAATTTATGAAAAATCGACTACGTCCGAGATGCCTTTAAGTAGGGATGCTGTATTAAGATGGGAGATGAAGAAGATCAAGATTCATCTCCATGCAGCATCCCATTCATCTCCCAGCATCCTAACATATGAATTTCTATGAATTTATGAAAAATCGACTAAGTCCGAGATGCCTTTAAGTAGGGATGCTGTATTGAGATGGGAGATGTAGGAGATCAAGATTCATCTCCATGCAGCATCTCATTCATCTCCCAGCATCCTAACATATGAATTTCTTAGAATTTCTGAAAAATCGACTAAGTCCGAGATGGCTTTAAGTAGGGATGCTGTATTAAGATGGGAGTTGTAGGAGATCAAGATTCATCTCCACGCAGCATCCCATTCATCTCCCAGCATCCTTACATATGAATTTCTTAGAATTTATGAAAAATCGACTAAGTCCGAGATGCCTTTAAGTAGGGATGCTGTATTAAGATGGGAGATGAAGAAGATCAAGATTCATCTCCATGCAGCATCCCATTCATCTCGCAGCATCCTAACATATGTTTTTCTTAGAATTTATGAAAAATCGACTAAGTCCGAGATGCATTTAATTAGGGATGCTGTATTAAGATGGGAGATGAAGAAGATCAAGATTCATCTCCATGCAGCATCCCATTCATCTCGCAGCATCCTAACATATGTTTTTCTTAGAATTTATGAAAAATCGACTAAGTCCGAGATGCCGTTAAGTAGGGATGCTGTATTAAGATGGGAGATGAAGAATATCAAGATTCATCTCCATGCAGCATCCCATTCATCTCGCAGCATCCTAACATATGTTTTTTTAGAATTTATGAAAAATCGACTAAGTCCGAGATGCCTTTAAGTAGGGATGCTGTATTAAGATGGGAGATGAAGAAGATCAAGGTTCATCTCAATGCAGCATCCGATTCATCTCGCAGCATCCTAACATATGTTTTTCTTAGAATTTATGAAAAATCGACTTTGTCCGAGATGCCTTTAAGCAGGGATGCTGTATTAAGATGGGAGATGAAGAATATCAAGATTCATCTCCATGCAGCATCCCATTCATCTCGCAGCATCCTAACATATGTTTTTCTTAGAATTTATGAAAAATCGACTAAGTCCGAGATGCCTTTAAGCAGGGATGCGGTATTAAGATGGGAGTTGAAGAAGATCAAGATTCATCTCCATGCAGCATTCCATTCATCTCGCAGCATCCTAACATATGTTTTTCTTAGAATTTATGAAAAATGGACTAAGTCCGAGATGCCTTTAAGTTTGGATGCTGTATTGAGATGGGAGATGATGAAGATCAAGATTCATCTCCATGCAGCATCCCATTCATCTCGCAGCATCCTAACATATGAATTTCTTAGAATTTATGAAAAACCGACTAAGTCCGAGATGCCTTTAAGTAGGGATGCTGTATTAAGATGGGAGATGAAGAAGATCAAGATTCATCTCCATGCAGCATCCCATTCATCTCGCAGAATCCTAACATATGAATTTCTATGAATTTATGAAAAATCGACTAAGTCCGAGATGCCTTTAAGTAGGGATGCTGTATTGATATGGGAGATGTAGGAGATCAAGATTCATCTCCATGCAGCATCCCATTTATCTCGCAGCATCCTAACATATGAATTTCTATGAATTTATGAAAAATCGACTAAGTCCGAGATGCCTTTAAGTAGGGATGCTGTATTGAGATGGGAGATGAAGAAGATCAAGATTCATCTCCATGCAGCATCCCATTCATCTCTCAGTATCCTAACATATGTTTTTCTTAGAATTTATGAAAAATCGACTAAGTCCGAGATGCCTTTAAGTAGGGATGCTGTATTGAGATGGGAGATGAAGAAGATCAAGATTCATCTCCATGCAGCATCCCATTCATCTCCCAGCATCCTAATATATGAATTTCTATGAATTTATGAAAAATCGACTAAGTCCGAGATGCCTTTAAGTAGGGATGCTGTATTGAGATGGGAGATGAAGAAGATCAAGATTCATCTCCATGCAGCATCCCATTCATCTCCCAGCATCCTAACATATGAATTTCTATGAATTTATGAAAAATCGATTTAGTCCGAGATGCCTTTAAGTAGGGATGCTGTATTGAGATGGGAGATCTAGAAGATCAAGATCCATCTCCATGCAGCATCCCATTCATCTCGCAGCATCCTTACATATGTTTTTCTTAGAATTTATGAAAAATCGACTAAGTCCGAGATGCCTTTAAGTAGGGATGCTGTATTGAGATGGGAGATGAAGAAGATCAAGATTCATCTCCATGCAGCATCCCCTTCATCTCGCAGCATCCTAACATATGTTTTTCTCAGAATTTATGAAAAATCGACTAAGTCCGAGATGCCTTTAAGTAGGGATGCTTTATTGAGATGGGAGATGTAGAAGATCAAGATTCATCTCCATGCAGCATCATATTCATCTCGCAGCATCCTAACATATGTTTTTCTTAGAATTTATGAAAAATCGACTAAGTCCGAGATGCCTTTAAGTAGGGATGCTGTAAAGAAATGAGAGATTAAGAAGATCAAGATTCATCTCCATGCAGCATCTCATTCATCTCGCAGCATCCTGACATATGTTTTTTTTTAGAATTTATGAAAAATCGACTAAGTCCGAGGAGCCTTTAAGTAGGGATGCTGTATTAAGATGGGAGATGTAGAAGATCAAGATTCATCTCCATGCAGCATCCAATTCATCTCGCAGCATCCTAACATATGAATTTCTATGAATTTATGAAAAATCGACTAAGTCCGAGATGCCTTTAAGTAGGGATGCTGTATTGAGATCAGAGATGTAGGAGATCAAGATTCATCTCCATGCAGCATCCCATTCATCTCGCAGCATCCTAACATATGAATTTCTTAGAATTTATGAAAAATCGACTAAGTCCGAGATGCCTTTAAGTAGGGATGCTGTATTGAGATGGGAGATGTAGGAGATCAAGATACATCTCCATGCAACATCCCATTCATCTCGCAGCATCCTAACATATGTTTTTCTTAGAATTTATGAAAAATCGACAAAGTCCGAGATGCCCTTAAGTAGGGATGCTGTATTAAGACGGGAGATGAAGAAGATCAAGATTCATCTCTATGCAGCATCCCATTCATCTCCCAGCATCCTAGCATATGAATTTCTATGAATTTATGAAAAATCGACTAAGTCCGAGATGCCTTTAAGTAGGGATGCTGTATTGAGGAGGGAGATGAATAAGATCAAGATTCATCTCCATGCAGCATCTCATTCATCTCGCAGCTTCCTAACATATCAATTTCTATGAATTCATGAAAAATCGACTAAGTCCGAGATGCCTTTAAGTAGGGATGCTGAATTAAGATGGGAGATGAAGAAGATCAAGATTCATCTCAATGCAGCATCCCATTCATCTCGCAGCATCCTAACATATGTTTTTCTTGGAATTTATGAAAAATCGACTAAGTCCAAGATGCCTTAAAGTAGGGATGCTGTATCAAGATGGGAGATGAAGAAGATCAAGATTCATCTCCATGCAGCATCTAATTCATCTCGCAGCATCCTAACATATGTTTTTCTTAGAATTTATGAAAAATCGACTAAGTCCAAGATTCCTTAAAGTAGGGATGCTGTATCAAGATGGGAGATGAATAAGATCAAGATTCATCTCCATGCAGCATCCCATTCATCTCGCAGCATCCTAACATATGTTTTTCTTAGATTTTATGAAAAATCGACTAAGTCCGAGATGCCTTTAAGTAGGGATGCTGTATTAAGATGGGAGATGTAGGAGATCAAGATTCATCTCCATGCAGCATCCCATTCATCTCGCAGCATCCTAACATATTGTTTTCTTAGAATTTATGAAAAATCGACTAAGTCCGAGATGCCATTAAGTAGGGATGCTGTATTAAGATGGGAGATGGAGAAGATCAAGATTCATCTCCATGCAGCATCCCATTCATCTCGCAGCATCCTAACATATTGTTTTCTTAGAATTTATGAAAAATCGACTAAGTCCGAGATGCCTTTAAGTAGGGATGCTGTATTAAGATGGGAGATGGAGAAGATAAAGATTCATCTCCATGCAGCATCCCATTCATCTCGCAGCATCCTAACATATGTTTTTCTTAGAATTTATGAAAAATCGACTAAGTCCGAGATGCCTTTAAGTAGGGATGCTGTATTAAGATGGGAGATGAAGAAGATCAAGATTCATCTCCATGCAGCATCCCATTCATCTCGCAGCATCCTAACATATGTTTTTCTTAGAATTTATGAAAAATCGACTAAGTCCGAGATGCCTTTAAGAAGGGATGCTGTATTAAGATGGGAGATGGAGAAGATCAAGATTCATCACCATGCAGCATCCCATTCATCTCGCAGCATCCTAACATATGAATTTCTAATAATTTATGAAAAATCGACTAAGTCCGAGATGCCTTTAAGTAGGGATGCTGTATTAAGATGGGAGATGAAGAAGATCAAGATTCATCTCAATGCAGCATCCCATTCATCTCGCAGCATCCTAATATATGAATTTCTTAGAATTTATGAAAAATTGACTAAGTCCGAGATGCCTTTAAGTAGGGATGCTGTATTAAGATGGGAGATGAAGAAGATCAAGATTCATCTCCATGCAGCATCCCATTCATCTCCCAGCATCCTAACATATGAATTTCTATGAATTTATGAAAAATAGACTAAGTCCGAGATGCCTTTAAGTAGGCATGCTGTATTAAGATGGGAGATGAAGAAGATCAAGATTCATCTCCATGCAGCATCCCATTCATCTCGCAGCATCCTAACATATGTTTTTCTTAGAATTTATGAAAAATCGACTAAGTCCGAGATGCCTTTAAGTAGGGATGCTGTATTAAGATGGGAGATAAAGAAGATCAAGAATCATCTCCATGCAGCATCCCATTCATCTCGCAGCACCCTAACATATGTTTTTCTTAGAATTTATGAAAAATTGACTAAGTCCAAGATGCCTTAAAGTAGGGATGCTGTATCAAGATGGGAGATGAAGAAGATCAAGATTCATCTCCATGCAGCATCCCATTCATCTCGCAGCATCCTAACATATGTTTTACTTAGAAGTTATGAAAAATCGACTAAGTCCGAGATGCATTTAAGTAGGGATGCTGTATTGAGATGGGAGATGAAGAAGATCAAGATTCATCTCCATGCAGCATCCCATTCATCTCCCAGCATCCTAACATATGTTTTTCTTAAAAGTTATGAAAAATCGACTAAGTCCGAGATGCCATGAAGTAGGGATGCTGTATTGAGATGGGAGATGAAGAAGATCAAGATTCATCTCCATGCAGCATCCCATTCATCTCGCAGCATCCTAACATATGTTTTTCTTAGAATTTATGAAAAATCGACTAAGTCCGAGATGCATTTAAGTAGGGATGCTGTATTGAGATGGGAGTTGAAGAAGATCAAGATTCATCTCCATGCAGCATCCCATTCATCTCGCAGCATCCTAACATATGAATTTCTTAGAATTTATGAAAAATCGACTAAGTCCGAGATGCCTTTAAGTAGGGATGCTGTATTGAGATGGGAGATGTAAAAGATCAAGATTCATCTCCATGCAGCATCCCATTCATCTCGCAGCATCCTTACATATGAATTTCTATGAATTTATGAAAAATCGACTTAGTCCGAGATGCCTTTAAGTAGGGAAGCTGTATTGAGATGGGAGATGTAGGAGATCAAGATTCATCTCCATGCAGCATCCCATTCATCTCGCAGCATCCTAACATATGAATTTCTATGAATTTATGAAAAATCGACTAAGTCCGAGATGGCTTTAAGTAGGGATGCTATATTGAGATGGGAGATGTAGGAGATCAAGATTTATCTCCATGCAGCTTCCCATTCATCTCGCAGCATCCTGACATATGAATTTCTATGAATTTATGAAAAATCGACTAAGTCCGAGATGGCTTTAAGTAGGGATGCTGTATTGAGATGGGAGATGTAATAGATCAATATTTATCTCCATGCAGCATCCCATTCATCTCGCAGCATCCTAACGTATGTTTTTCTTAGAATTTATGAAAAATCGACTAAGTCCAAGATGCCTTTAAGTAGGGATGCTGTATTGAGATAAGAGATGTAGGAGATCAAGGTTCATCTCCATGCAGCATCCCATTCATCTCGCAGCATCCTAACATATGAATTTCTATGAATTTATGAAAAATCGACTAAGTCCGAGATGGCTTTAAGTAGGGATGCTATATTGAGATGGGAGATGTAGGAGATCAAGATTTATCTCCATGCAGCATCCCATTCATCTCGCAGCATCCTAACATATGAATTTCTATGAATTTATGAAAAATCGACTAAGTCCGAGATGGCTTTAAGTAGGGATGCTGTATTGAGATGGGAGATGTAGGAGATCAAGATTCATCTCCATGCAGCATCTCATTCATCTCGCAGCATCCTAACATATGAATTTCTTAGAATTTATGAAAAATCGACTAAGTCCGAGATGCCTTTAAGTAGGGATGCTGTATTGAGATGGGAGATGTAGGAGATCAAGATTCATCTCCATGCAGCATCCCATTCATCTCCCAGCATCCTAACATATGAATTTCTTAGAATTTATGAAAAATCGACTAAGTCCGAGATGCCTTTAAGTAGGGATGCTGTATTGAGAGGGGAGATGAAGAAGATCAAGATTCATCTCCATGCAGCATCCCATTCATCTCGCAGCATCCTAACATATGAATTTCTTAGAATTTATGAAAAATCGACTAAGTCCGAGATGCCTTTAATTAGGGATGCTGTATTAAGATGGGAGATGAAGAAGATCAAGATTCATCTTCATGCAGCATCCCATTCATCTCGCAGCATCCTAACATATGTTTTTCTTAGAATTTATGAAAAATCGACTAAGTCCAAGATGCCTTTAAGTAGGGATGCTGTATTAAGATGGGAGATGAAGAAGATCAAGATTCATCTCCATGCAGCATCCCATTCCTCTCGCAGCATCCTAACATATGTTTTTCTTAGAACTTATGAAAAATTGACTAAGTCCGAGATGCCTTTAAGTAGGGATGCTGTATTAAGATGGGAGATGAAGAAGATCAAGATTCATCTCCATGCAGCATCCCATTTATCTCCCAGCATCCTAACATATGTTTTTCTTAGAATTTATGAAAAATCGACTAAGTCCGAGATGTCTTTAAGTAGGGATGCTGTAATGAGATGGGAGATGAAGAAGATCAAGAACCATCTCCATGCAGCATCCCATACATCTCGCAGCATCCTAACATATGAATTTCTTAGAATTTATGAAAAATCGACTAAGTCCGAGATGCCTTTAGGTAGGGATGCTGTATTAAGATGGGAGATGAAGAAGATCAAGATTTATCTCCATGCAGCATCCCATTCATCTCCCAGCATCCTAACATATGTTTTTCTTAGAATTTATGAAAAATCGACTATGTCCAAGATGCCTTTAAGTAGGGATGCTGTATTAAGATGGGAGATGAAGAAGATCAAGATTCATCTCCATGCAGCATCCCATTCATCTCGCAACATCCTTACATATGTTTTTCTTAGAATTTATGAAAAATCGACTAAGTCCGAGATGCCTTTAAGTAGGGATGCTGTATTGAGATGGGAGATGTAGGAGATCAAGATTCATCTCCATGCAGCATCCCATTCATCTCGCAGCATCCTAACATATGAATTTCTTAGAATTTATGAAAAATCGACTAAGTCCGAGATGCCTTTAAGTAAGGATGCTGTATTAAGATGGGAGATGAAGAAGATCAAGATTCATCTCCATGCAGCATCCCATTCATCTCCCAGCATCCTAACATATGTTTTTTTTTAGAATTTATGAAAAATCGACTAAGTCCGAGATGCCTTTAAGTAGGGATGCTGTATTGAGATGGGAGATGTAGGAGATCAAGATTCATCTCCATGCAGCATCCCATTCATCTCCCAGCATCCTAACATATGTTTTTCTTAGAATTTATGAAAAATCGACTTAGTCCGAGATGGCTTTAAGTAGGGATGCTGTATTAAGATGGGAGATGTAGGAGATCAAGATGCATCTCCATGCAGCATCCCATTCATCTCGCAGCATCCTAACATATGTTTTTCTTAGAATTTATGAAAAATCGACTAAGTCCGAGATGCATTTAAGTAGGGATGCTGTATTAAGATGGGAGATGTAGGAGATCAAGATGCATCTCCATGCAGCATCCCATTCATCTCGCAGCATCCTAACATATGAATTTCTATGAATTTATGAAAAATCGACTAAGTCCGAGATGGCTTTAAGTAGGGATGCTGTATTGAGATGGGAGATGGAGAAGATCAAGATTCATCTCCATGCAGCATCCCATTCATCTCGCAGCATCCTAACATATGTTTTTCTTAGAATTTATGAAAAATCGACTTAGTCCGAGATGGCTTTAAGTAGGGATGCTGTATTAAGATGGGAGATGTAGGAGATCAAGATGCATCTCCATGCAGCATCCCATTCATCTCGCAGCATCCTAACATATGAATTTCTATGAATTTATGAAAAATCGACTAAGTCCGAGATGCCTTTAAGTAGGGATGCTGTATTAAGATGGGAGATGAAGAAGATCAAGATTCATCTCCATGCAGCATCCCATTCATCTCCCAGCATCCTAACATATGAATTTCTATGAATTTATGAAAAATCGACTAAGTCCGAGATGCCTTTAAGTAGGGATGCTGTATTGAGATGGGAGATGTAGGAGATCAAGATTCATCTCCATGCAGCATCCCATTCATCTCCCAGCATCCTAACATATGAATTTCTATGAATTTATGAAAAATCGACTAAGTCCGCGATGCCTTTAAGTAGGGATGCTGTATTAAGATGGGAGATGAAGAAGATCAAGATTCATCTCCATGCAGCATCCCATTCATCTCGCAGCATCCTAACATATGTTTTTCTTAGAATTTATGAAAAATCGACTAAGTCCGAGATGCATTTAAGTAGGGATGCTGTATTAAGATGGGAGATGAAGAAGATCAAGATTCATCTCCATGCAGCATCCCATTCATCTCCCAGCATCCTAACATATGAATTTCTTAGAATTTATGAAAAATCGACTAAGTCCGAGATGGCTTTAAGTAGGGATGCTGTATTAAGATGGGAGATGTAGGAGATCAAGATGCATCTCCATGCAGCATCCCATTAATCTCCCAGCATCCTAACATATGAATTTATATGAATTTATGAAAAATCGACTAAGTCCGAGATGGCTTTAAGTAGGGATGCTGTATTAAGATGGGAGATGTAGGAGATCAAGATTCATCTCCATGCAGCATCCCATTCATCTCCCAGCATCCTAACATATGAATTTCTATGAATTTATGAAAAATCGACTAAGTCCGAGATGCCTTTAAGTAGGGATGCTGTATTGAGATGAGAGATGTAGGAGATCAAGATTCATCTCCATGCAGCATCCCATTCATCTCGCAGCATCCTAACATATGAATTTCTATGAATTTATGAAAAATCGACTAAGTCCGAGATGGCTTTAAGTAGGGATGCTGTATTGAGATGAGAGATGTAGGAGATCAAGATTCATCTCCATGCAGCATCCCATTCATCTCCCAGCATCCTAACATATGATTTTCTATGAATTTATGAAAAATCGACTAAGTCCGAGATGCCTTTAAGTAGGGATGCTGTATTGAGATGAGAGATGTAGGAGATCAAGATTCATCTCCATGCAGCATCCCATTCATCTCGCAGCATCCTAACATATGAATTTCTATGAATTTATGAAAAATCGACTAAGTCCGAGATGCCTTTAAGTAGGGATGCTGTATTGAGATGAGAGATGTAGGAGATCAAGATTCATCTCCATGCAGCATCCCATTCATCTCGCAGCATCCTAACATATGAATTTCTATGAATTTATGAAAAATCGACTAAGTCCGAGATGCCTTTAAGTAGGGATGCTGTATTGAGATGAGAGATGTAGGAGATCAAGATTCATCTCCATGCAGCATCCCATTCATCTCGCAGCATCCTAACATATGATTTTCTTAGAATTTATTAAAAATCGACTAAGTCCGAGATGCCTTTAAGTAGGGATGCTGTATTAAGATGGGAGATGAAGAAGATCAAGATTCATCTCCATTCAGCATCCCATTCATCTCGCAGCATCCTAACATATGAATTTCTTAGAATTTATGAAAAATCGACTAAGTCCGAGATGCCTTTAAGAAGGGATGCTGTTTTAAGATGAAAGATGAAGAAGATCAAGATTCATCTCCATGCAGCATCCCATTCATCTCGCAGCATCCTAACATATGTTTTTCTTAGAATTTATGAAAAATCGACTAAGTCCGAGATGCCTTTAAGTAGGGATGCTGTATTAAGATGGGAGATGAAGAAGATCAAGATTCATCTCCATGCAGCATCCCATTCATCTCGCAGCATCTTAACATAGGTTTTTCTTAGATTTTATGAAAAATCGGCTAAGTCCGAGATGCCTTTAAGTAGGGATGCTGTATTAAGATGGGAGATGAAGAAGATCAAGATTCATCTCCATGCAGCATCCCATTCATCTCGCAGCATCTTAACATAGGTTTTTCTTAGATTTTATGAAAAATCGGCTAAGTCCGAGATGCCTTTAAGTAGGGATGCTGTATTGAGATGAGAGATGAAGGAGATCAAGATTCATCTCCATGCAGCATCCCATTCATCTCCCAGCATCTAAACATCTGTTTTTCTTAGAATTTATGAAAACTCGACTAAGTCCGAGATGCCTTTAAGTAGGGATGCTGTATTAAGATGGGAGATGTAGGAGATCAAGATTCATCTCCATGCAGCATCCCATTCATCTCGCAGCATCCTAACATATGTTTTTCTTAGAATTTATGAAAAATCGACTAAGTCCGAGATGACTTTAAGTAGGGATGCTGTATTAAGATGGGAGATGAAGAAGATCAAGATTCATCTCCATGCAGCATCCCATTCATCTCCCAGCATCCTAACATATGTTTTACTTAGAATTTATGAAAAAACGACTAAGTCCGAGATGCCTTTAAGTAGGGATGCTGTATTAAGATGGGAGATGTAGAAGATCAAGATTCATCTCCATGCAGCATCCCATTCATCTCGCAGCATCCTAACATATGTTTTTCTTAGAATTTATGAAAAATCGACTAAGTCCGAGATGCCTTTAAGTAGGGATGCTGTATTGAGATGGGAGATGAAGAAGATCAAGATTCATCTCCATGCAGCATCCCATTCATCTCGCAGCATCCTAACATATGAATTTCTTAGAATTTATGAAAAATCGACTAAGTCCGAGATGCCTTTAAGTAGGGATGCTGTATTGAGATGGGAGATGTAAGAGATCAAGATTCATCTCCATGCAGCATCCCATTCATCTCGCATCATCCTTACATATGTTTTTCTTAGAACCTATGAAAAATCGACTAAGTCCGAGATGCCTTTAAGTAGGGATGCTGTATTAAGATGGGAGATGAAGAAGGTCAAGATTTATCTTAATGCAGCATCCCATTCATCATGCAGCATCCTTACATAAGAATTTCTTAGAATTTATGAAAAATCGACTAAGTCCGAGATGCCCTTAAGTAGGGATGCTGTATTGAGATGGAAGATGAAGAAGATCAAGATTCATCTCCATGCAGCATCCCATTCATCTCGCAGCATCCTAACATATGTTTTTCTTAGAATTTATGAAAAATCGACTAAGTCCGAGATGCCTCTAAGTGGGGATGCTGTATTAAGATGGGAGATGAAGAAGATCAAGATTCATCTCCATGCAGCATCCCATTCATCTCGCAGCATCCTAACATATGAATTTCTATGAATTTATGAAAAATCGACTAAGTCCGAGATGCCTTTAAGTAGGGATGCTGTATTGAGATGAGAGATGAAGAAGATTAAGATTCATCTCCATGCGACATCCCATTCATCTCGCAGCATCCTAACATATGAATTTCTATGAATTTATGAAAAATCGACTAAGTCCGAGATGCCTTTAAGTAGGGATGCTGTATTAAGATGGGAGATGAAGAAGATCAAGATTCATCTCCATGCAGCATCCCATTCATCTCGCAGCATCCTAACATATGTTTTTCTTAGAATTTATGAAAAATCGACTCAGTCCGAGATGCCTTTAAGTAGGGATGCTGTATTAAGATGGGAGATGAGGAAGGTCAAGATTCATCTCCATGCAGCATCCCATTCATCTCGCAGCATCCGAACATATGTTTTACTTAGAATTTATGAAAAATCGACTAAGTCCGAGATGCCTTTAAGTAGGGATGTTTTATTAAGATGGGAGATGAAGAAGATCAAGATTCATCTCCATGCAGCATCCCATTCATCTCGCAGCATCCTAACATATGTTTTTTTTAGAATTTATGAAAAATCGACTAAGTCCCAGATGCCTTTAAGTAGGGATGCTGTATCAAGATGGGAGATGAAAAAGATCAAGATTCATCTCCATGCAGCATCCCATTCATCTCCAAGCATCCTAACATATGAATTTCTTAGAATTTATGAAAAATCGACTAAGTCCGAGATGGCTTTAAGTAGGGATGCTGTATTGAGATGGGAGATGTAGGAGATCAAGATTCATCTCCATGCAGCATCCCATTCATCTCTCAGCATGCTAACATATGTTTTTCTTAGAATTTATGAAAAATCGACTAAGTCCGAGATGCCTTTAAGAAGGGATGCTGTATAAAGACGGGAGATGAAGAAGATCAAGATTCATCTCCATGCAGCATCCCATTCATCTTGCAGCATCCTAACATATGTTTTTCTTAGGACTTATGAAAAATCGACTAAGTCCGAGATGCCTTTAAGTAGGGATGCTGTATTAAGATGGGAGATGAAGAAGATCAAGATTCATCTCCATGCAGCATCCCATTCATCTCCCAGCATCCTAACATATGTTTTTCTTAGAACTTATGAAAAATCGACTAAGTCCGAGATGCCTTTAAGTAGGGATGCTGTATTAAGATGGGAGATGAAGAAGATCAAGATTCATCTCCATGCAGCATCCCTTTCATCTCGCAGCATCCTAACATATGTTTTTCTTAGAACTTATGAAAAATCGACTAAGTCCGAGATGCCTTTAAGTAGGGATGCTGTATTAAGATGGGAGATGAAGAAGATCAAGATTCATCTCCATGCAGCATCCCATTCATCTCGCAGCATTCTAACATATGTGTTTCTTAGAATTTATGAAAAATCGACTAAGTCCGAGATGCCTTTAAGTAGGGATGCTATATTAAGATGGGAGATGAAGAAGATCAAGATTCATCTCCATGCAGCATCCCATTCATCTCGCAGCATCCTAACATATGTTTTTCTTAGAATTTATGAAAAATCGACTAAGTCCGAGATGCCTTTAAGTAGGGATGCTGTATTAATATGGGAGATGAAGAAGATCAAGATTCATCTCCATGCAGCATCCCATTCATCTCCCAGCATCCTAACATATGTTTTTCTTAGAATTTATGAAAAATCGACTAAGTCCTAGATGCCTTTAAGTAGGGATGCTGTATTAAGATGGGAGATGAAGAAGATCAAGATTCATCTCCATGCAGCATCCCATTCATCTTGCAGCATCCTAACATATGAATTTCTTAGAATTTATTAAAAATCGACTAAGTCCGAGATGCCTTTAAGTAGGGATGCTGTATTAAGATGGGAGATGAAGAAGATCAAGATTCATCTCCATGCAGCATCTCATTCATCTCCCAGCATCCTAACATATGAATTTCTAAGAATTTATGAAAAATCGACTAAGTCCGAGATGCCTTTAAGTAGGGATGCTGTATTAAGATGGGAGATGCAGAAGATCAAGATTCATCTCAATGCAGCATCCCACTCATCTCGCAGCATCCTAACATATGTTTTCTTAGAATTTATGAAAAATCAACTAAGTCCGAGATGCCTTTAAGTAGGGATGCTGTATTAAGATGGGAGATGAAGAAGATCAAGATGCATCTCCATGCAGCATCCCATTCATCTCGCAGCATCCTAACATATGTTTTCTTAGAATTTATGAAAAATCAACTAAGTCCGAGATGCCTTTAAGTAGGGATGCTGTATTAAGATGGGAGATGAAGAAGATCAAGATGCATCTCCATGCAGCATCTTATTCATCTCGCAGCATCCTAACATATGAATTTCTAAGAATTTATGAAAAATCGACTAAGTCCGAGATGCCTTTAAGTAGGGATGCTGTATTAAGATGGGAGATGAAGAAGATCAAGATTCATCTCCATGCAGCATCCCATTCATCTCCCAGCATCCTTACATATGTTTTTCTTAGAATTTATAAAAAATCGACTAAGTCCGAGATGGCTTTAAGTAGGGATGCTGTATTGAGATGGGATATGTAGGAGATCAAGATTCATCTCCATGCAGCATCCCATTCATCTCCCAGCATCCTAACATATGAATTTCTAAGAATTTATGAAAAATCGACTAAGTCCGAGATGCCTTTAAGTAGGGATGCTGTATTAAGATGGGAGATGAAGAAGATCAAGATTCATCTCCATGCAGCATTCCATTCATCTCGCAGCATCCTAACATATGTTTTTCTACGAATTTATGAAAAATCGACTAAGTCAGAGATGCCTTGAAGTAGGGATGCTGTATTGAGATGGGAGATGGAGAAGATCAAGATTCATCTCCATGCAGCATCCCATGCATCTCCCAGCATCCAAACATATGTTTTTCTTAGAATTTATAAAAAATCGACTAAGTCCGAGATGCCTTTAAGTAGGGATGCTGTATTGAGATGGGAGATGGAGAAGATCAAGATTCATCTCCATGCAGCATCCCATGCATCTCGCAGCATCCTAACATATGTTTTTCTTAGAATTTATGCAAAATCGACTAAGTCCGAGATGCCTTTAAGCAGGGATGCTGTATTAAGATGGGAGATGAAGAAGATCAAGATTCATCTCCATGCAGCATCCCATTCATCTCGCAGCATCCTAACATATGTTTTTCTACGAATTTATGAAAAATCGACTAAGTCAGAGATGCCTTGAAGTAGGGATGCTGTATCAAGATGGGAGATGAAAAAGATCAAGATTCATCTCCATGCAGCATCCCATTCGTCTCCCAGCATCCTTACATATGAATTTCTTAGAATTTATGAAAAATCGACTCAGTCCGAGATGCCTTTAAGTAGGGATGCTGTATTAAGATGGGAGATGAAGAAGATCAAGATTCATCTCCATGCAGCATCCCATTCATCTCGCAGCATCCCAACATATGAATTTCTTAGAATTTATGAAAAATCGACTAAGTCCGAGATGCCTTTAAGTAGGGATGCTGTATTGAGATGGGAGATGAAGAAGATCAAGATTCATCTCCATGCAGCATCCCATTCATCTCTCAGCATCCTTACATATGTTTTTCTTAGAATTTATGAAAAATCGACTAAGTCCGAGATGCCTTTAAGCAGGGATGCTGTATTAAGATGGGAGATGAAGAATATCAAGATTCATCTCCATGCAGCATCCCATTCATCTCCCAGCATCCAAACATATGTTTTTCTTAGAATTTATGAAAAATCGACTAAGTCCGAGATGCCTTCAAGTAGGCATGAAGAAGATCAAGATTCATCTCCATGCAGCATCCCATTCATCTCGCAGCATCCTAATATATGTTTTTCTGAGAATTTATGAAAAATCGACTAAGTCCGAGATGCCTTTAAGTAGGGATGCTGTATTAAGATGGGAGATGAAGAAGATCAAGATTAATCTCCATGCAGCATCCCATTCATCTCGCATCATCCCAACATATGTTTTTCTTAGAATTTATGAAAAATCGACTAAGTCCGAGATGCCTTTAAGTAGTCATGCTGTATTAAGATGGGAGATGAAGAAGATCAAGATTTATCTCCATGCAGCATCCCATTCATCTCCCAGCATCCTAACATATGTTTTTCTTAGAATTTATGAAAAATCGACTAAGTCCGAGATGCCTTTAAGCAGGGATGCTGTATTAAGATGGGAGATGAAGAATATCAAGATTCATCTCCATGCAGCATCCCATTCATCTCCCAGCATCCAAACATATGTTTTTCTTAGAATTTATGAAAAATCGACTAAGTCCGAGATGCCTTCAAGTAGGCATGAAGAAGATCAAGATTCATCTCCATGCAGCATCCCATTCATCTCGCAGCATCCTAATATATGTTTTTCTGAGAATTTATGAAAAATCGACTAAGTCCGAGATGCCTTTAAGTAGGGATGCTGTATTAAGATGGGAGATGAAGAAGATCAAGATTCATCTCCATGCAGCATCTTATTCATCTCGCAGCATCCTAACATATGTTTTTCTTAGAATTTATGAAAAATCGACTAAGTCCGAGATGCCTTTAAGTAGGGATGCTGTATTAAGATGGGAGATGACGAAGATCAAGATTCATCTCCATGCAGCATCCCATTCATCTCGCAGCATCCTTCCATATGTTTTCTTAGAATTTATGAAAAATCGACTAAGTCCGAGATGCCTTCAAGTAGGGATGCTGTATTAAGATGGGAGACGAAGAAGATCAAGATTCATCTCCATGCAGCATCCCATTCATCTCGCAGCACCCTAACATATGTTTTTCTTAGAATTTATGAAAAATCGACTAAGTCCGAGATGCCTTTAAGTAGGGATGCTGTATTAAGATGGGAGATGGAGAAGATCAAGATTCATCTCCATGCAGCATCCCATTCATCTCCCAGCATCCTTACATATGAATTTCTATGAATTCATGAAAAATCGACTAAGTCCGAGATGCCTTTAAGTAGGGATGCTGTATTGAGATGGGAGATGACGAAGATCAAGATTCATCTCCATGCAGCATCCCATTCATCTCCGAGCATCCTAACATATGAATTTCTTAGAATTTATGAAAAATCGACTAAGTCCGAGATGCCTATAAGTAGGGATGCTGTATTGAGATGGGAGATGAAGAAGATCAAGATTTATCTCCATGCAGCATCCCATTTATCTCGCAGCATCCTAACATATGTTTTTCTAAGAATTTATGAAAAATCGACTAAGTCCGAGATGCCTTTAAGTAGGGATGCTGTATTAAGATGGGAGATGACGAAGATCAAGATTCATCTCCATGCAGCATCCCATTCATCTCGCAGCATCCTAACATATGAATTTCTATGAATTTATGAAAAATCGACTAAGTCCGAGATGGCTTTAAGTAGGGATGCTGTATTAAGATGGGAGATGAAGAAGATCAAGATTCATCTCCATGCAGCATCCCATTCATCTCCCAGCATCCTAACATATGAATTTATATGAATTTATGAAAAATCGACTAAGTCCGAGATGGCTTTAAGTAGGGATGCTGTATTGAGATGAGAGATGTAGGAGATCAAGATTCATCTCTATGCAGCATCCCATTCACCATCTTTCGGGTAGGCGGTGCGCGCACCTCCGACGCGGAAGTCTCAACCCGGAGGTCTTGACTTTGTATTGTCATAGTTGGACTACGACGGGGTATCCGACTCATCGAATACCCCAGAAGCACACCATCTTTCGGGTAGGCGGTACGCGTACCTCCGGACGCGGAAAGTCTCAACCCGGAGGTCTTGACTTTGGTTGTCATAGTTGGACTATGACGGGGCATCCGACCATTGCTGATCGAACACCCCTGTTACACCATCTTTCGGATAGGCGGTGCGCGACACCACCGACGCGGAAAGTCTCAACCCGGAGGTCTTGACTTTGTATTGTTGGATAGTCCTCTTCCACTATAGGGCAAGCTGGAAATATTCCATTTTACCCAGGACTGCCGAGGCAGCGTGGACCAGGGGAGAACTTCACGGAATCTTCAGGCATCCATGATTGCCATAGTGCGTAAGCCGCCGCTGTGTGCGTCAACTCGTTCCCCGTGAGGAGGAGTCTAGCCGCCGCTAAAAGACGAAGCATTAAGTGTCCTCATTCCACTATAGGGCAAGCTAGAATTAACTATCTTACCCAGGACCGCCGAAGCAGCGTGGACCAGGCGAGGACTACTTTATACTTCACACCACAGTATTGAGTACGACTTGCATAAAGCCCCTAATGAGAACCACGAGGGCTCTCTCAATGTAGAACCACGAGGGCTCTAGTACCGATTCTCTCGGTACGGCTTGGTCCGTGTTCCTTTATGCTTGTACTCGCGGAAAGTCTCAACCCGGAGGTCTTGACTTTGATTGTCATAGTTGGACTACGACGGGGAATCCGACCATTGCTGACCGAACACCCCTGATTCATCATCTTTCGGATAGGAGGTGCGCCCACCTCCGACGCGGAAGTCTCAACCCGGAGGTTCGGACTTAGAGTTTTTCCCATTTAAAAGTTTTTCTCTTAGCCATACTGAAGTCATCACTTGGTGAACGATTGAACTAGGGCGGGTTAATCGTTTATAGGTATCATGTGGTTTGCATGCTCTCTTAGGTTAAGGTCATGTGGTTGGCTATCGAGCATGCCCAAGTGATGACTTTGTTTCACGCTTGCTTGATTTCTTCATGATTCCCTGTTATATAGTGTAATCATTCGAGAACAGGGAATCTTTGGTTTTGCTCAACAGGTATTGGATGTCAACTTGGTATCTAGATCGCATTAAGTCTCAACCCTTAGGTTCGGACTTGTATAGTGACATCTTGTTACGGTCTTGAGTCTCAACCCGCAGGTTCGGACTACCTAGTGTTTGATCGAATATAATATGGCAACTTGTGCCTAAGTCTCAACCCGCAGGTTCGGACTTCTGTTTATTTGGCCAATGTATGTATAAGGCAACTTGTGCCTAAGTCTCAACCCGCAGGTTCGGACTTGTGTATTTGTTCGAAGTCATGTATAAGGCAACGTGTGCCTAAGTCTCAACCCGCAGGTTCGGACTTGTTAGTGTTTCGTCAACTTTCATATGGCAACTTGTGCCTAAGTCTCAACCCGCAGGTTCGGACTTGTGTATTTGTTCGAAGTCATGTATAAGGCAACTTGTGCCTAAGTCTCAACCCGCAGGTTCGGACTTGTGTATTTGTTCGAAGTCATGTATAAGGCAACGTGTGCCTAAGTCTCAACCCGCAGGTTCGGACTTGTTAGTGTTACGTCAATTATCATATGGCAACTTGTGCCGAAGTCTCAACCCGCAGGTTCGGACTTCTATAGTGTTTCGTCAATTATCATATGGCAACTTGTGCCGAAGTCTCAACCCGCAGGTTCGGACTTCTGGAAGGATCACTTGGCCACTAATGATCCTTCCGCAGGTTCACCTACGGAAACCTTGTTACGACTTTTACTTCCTCTAAATCATCAAGTTCGGTCAACTTCGATAAAGCAGACGCGGTTCACGAGGATCCAGCGAACGATCATCTCCAAAGACCTCACTAAATAATCCATCGGTAGTAGCGACGGGCGGTGTGTACAAAGGGCAGGGACGTATTCAACGCTGGCTGATGACCAGCACTTACTAGAAGTTCCGAGTTCATATGGACCATTGCAATCCATAATCCCTACTAAGTGAGTATTTGAGTGATTTCCCGTTCCTCTCGGAATAGGAGACACGCTGCTACCCACATTGTAGCACGCGTGTAGCCCAGATCATCTAAGGGCATCACGGACCTGTTATCGCTCGATCTCATTTTGCTAAACACAAATTGTCCTGCTAAGCAGCGTACCGTAAGTGCACTTGCGCACACGAACAGCGAAGGTGTCAGGTCATACTCCACCGAAAGGTCCTAACCCGTTCCAATCGGCATCGACGCATTAACGCTGACTGCGTTCTAGTTAGCATATGTGAGTCACGTTCGTTATCGGAATTAACCAGACAAATCAATCCACGAACTAAGAACGGCCATGCACCACTACCCTTAAATTTGAGAAAGAGCTATTAATCTGTCTCACCTCCATAAGTTCGGACCTGGTAAGTTTTCCCGTGTTGAGTCAAATTGAACCGCAAGCTCCATTTCATTGTGGTGCCCTTCCGTCAATTCCTTTAAGTTTCAACTTTGCAACCATACTTCCCCCGGAACCTGACTTTGGTTTCCCGGAAGCTACTGAGAGCACCTGGTTGTAGCGTCTCCCAATTGCTAGTTGGCATCGTTTACGGTTAGAACTAGGGCGGTATCTAATCGCCTTCGATCCTCTAACTTTCGTTCTTGATTAAAGAAAGCATCCTTGACAAATGCCTTCGCTTTAGTTAGTCTTACGACGGTCTACGAATTTCACCTCTCGCGCCGTAATACTAGTGTCCCCAACTACTTCTGTTAATCATTACCTCCGGTCTGAGTACAAACCAATGAAAGATTAGACCAAGGTCGTATTCCATTATTCCATGCAAGATTATTCTAGGGCGTTTGGGCACCCTGCTTTAAGCACTCTAATTTGTTCAAGGTAAACGTGAGCGGTCGAGCTCTATGTTACACTTGCACCCGTTGAAGGGCACACCATGACACAGACTTGGTGCCCTACCACACCATTGAGTCGCAACCAGATTCCGACTTGGCCCACCGACCACGGGTTGACCGGGTCGGCGGAGCCGGACTGTGTTGGACAAGTATCAACTTCGAACGTTTTAACCGCAACAATTTTAATATACGCTAGTGGAGCTGGAATTACCGCGGCTGCTGGCACCAGACTTGCCCTCCACTTGATCCTCGTAGAAGGATTTATGCTCTACTCATTCCAATTATGAAACATCATTAAAGAGTTTCATATTGTTATTTCTCGTCACTACCTCCCCGTCCCGGGATTGGGTAATTTACGCGCCTGCTGCCTTCCTTGGATGTGGTAGCCATTTCTCAGGCTCCCTCTCCGGAATCGAACCCTGATTCCCCGTTACCCGTTGCAACCATGGTAGTCCTCTATACTACCATCCATAGTTGATAGGGCAGATATTTGCGAGATCTGTCGTCGGTGCGAGACCATACGATCAGCATCATTATCCAGACTTCAACTCAATGACACGGAGAACCCGCGATTGGTTTGACTAATAAGTGCACCAGTTCCCGCGAGGGTCCTGGCATGTTGCATGTATTAGCTCTAGATTTTCCACAGTTATCCAAGTAACTAGGTTGATGATCTCGTAAATTATAGCTGTTATACTGAGCCTTATGCGGTTTCACATTAAATCTGTTTGTACTTAGACATGCATGGCTTAACCTTTGAGACGAGCGTATATTACTGGTAGGATCAACCAGAATTCCGACTTTGCGTTCGAATGTTCATTGTCCCATTGCACCCGGAGGAGCAAACACCACGTTCTATATGTTGTCAAGTCCGGTAGCACACGGGAGGCGAGCCCCCGTGCGAACCTCATTGCCCTCGTATCACACACACCCGATGCACCGGACAGGCACTTGAGCGGCATTCGACTCCGCTAAGCGCTCGTGCGCCCGATTGTGCATGCGCTGACGGGGCCTTCATACCCCTACCACAGCGACCTTATGCCAAACTTCCATGAATACTTAGGTGAGCTGACAAGGGCCTTCATTTCCCTACCATCAACTAAAGGACACGCTAGGCGCGTCCGATCATTGCAACTGCGGGGCTTTCATACCCCAATCACCACAGTACGCAATTCACCAGAGTTTAATCACAACCCCCCCGGACATGGCACACTATTAACTTGCAACAAAACTTAGTGTGTGCCGGGCACATCGGTTCCACAAAATCATTCCCGATGTACCCCAATTGGGGTTGTGAACGCATCCATGGTCCTCTGACACACCCAACCAAGCGTGGATACTACATACCTCAAACACCCAGTACACTAACAGACAAATCAACATATGGTTGCTTTCCCCCAGACATTTGCCAATCACTTGGCACCCGGACGGGAACTCGCTCCTGATTGCGCCATTGCCACCCATTTGCCAAGAGCGAGTTCTGTATGTAGATTTCATTTGGAAAGACAACCGTGTACTGGATATTCTATCCGACGATTACAGATGACGAGTACGAGACTCGACTACACTCACGGATAATACATTTTGGGTCGAGATTGCTTTCGGGGTTTTCGATTGGTCTTGCGCTTGTAAACGTATAACTCTGACTTGTGGTAACCTCGGTATGTTAGTCGATCACGTGGATGTGAACTGGTAGGGGTGAGCAATCTGTTCACTTGCACTCTGGATAGGAATATGGTGAGCGCTATAGGTTAAAGATCATGGTATGGTTCCATCGTGATGACTTTCGTTAGATAGTAGGATGTTTGGATAGTTATAACGTTTTTGGCCATTTGTTCATAGTGTTCGGTTCATTGAGGAATTCGATTGGTCTTTGCTTCACACACGTGGTCGATCACTTGGATGTGAACTAGGGTGAGAATAAGGTGTTCACTAGTGCTCTTAGGTTTTGGATCAGTACTGAGCACTTGATTGGTTTCGCATAATATGTATCCATAGTGATGACTCTTTCCAGCTTAAGATTTCGTTACCGGTTTCGAATCCTCCCCACGTTCGCTTTTACTTGGTTAGGTTTTCGAGTGTAGATTTGAAAGCAATCTCATGTATGTATCCCATCTGATATAAGCCACTGACAGTTCATGTCACCTCGTTCAACTCTCGCTGGGTCACAGAAGTATGTTACTGCGCCCATTATCCCTACTCGGATAGGTTCGGTTCGTTCGTTTTATACTACGGTGAGTAAACTCAATTTGTGCATCGCATAGCCATGGAAAGCAAGCTTTCGCGGGCCTCTTCGACTGTTTTGATACGAGCTGTGCCCGTGATGCTTGTCATCCCAGGATACTAGACCCCTTTGGACGACCGCATGACCATCAGAAAGTAAATTCCACGTTCGATTTGGGGTGTGAACCCCGAACATAAAGTCTTTGTGTAGAACCACGAGGGCTCTATAGTACCGATTCTCTCGGTACGCTTGGTCCGTGTTCCTTTATGTTCGTACTCTTGTGAATAAGATTCACGTTTGTTTTGGGATATTTGCTACTGTCACCGTTTGAGTACTATGGGGCTTGAACCCCTAACATAAAGTCTTTGTGTAGAACCACGAGGGTTCTATAGTACCGATTCTCTCGGTACGCTTGGTCCGTGTTCCTTTATGTTCGTACTCTTGTGTGTATAATATTCATGTTCGGTTTGGGATATTTGCTACTTTCACCAGGGTCCCGTTCTTCATACAAGTCTGCCTTGCTAATGTGGTAACTTTAAAGTGTAGTTCTGACATCCCAATTTTGGGACTTAGCCGATTTTTCGTATATTTCCATATGACCCATAGGGTCCCTTTCTTCATACAAGCTTGCCTAGGGCGATCGGTCAAAACTTGTCTTACTATTCGATTGGTCTTCGCACTTTCACCCTAGGCAATTCGCCTAGGTCTGTCTTCTTGAGGAGGCCAAAACCCGAAATAAGGAGGTCCAGCCGACCCTGAAACCTCCCCTGTCTTAACTACACTAACCCGATTTTTCAGGGTCCTCAGCGCCATACAACTTTGCCTAGGTCACTTATACTCTTGACCTAGGCCATCTGACTTGGTCCGTGTTTCTTCCTAGGGTTCACCTAGGTACTTTGCCTTGCTTGATGTGGTAACTTTTTAGTGTAGTTCTGACATCCCAATTTTGGGACTTAGCCGATTTTTCGTATATTTCCATATGACCCATAGGGTCCCTTTCTTCATACAAGCTTGCCTAGGGCGATCGGTCAAAACTTGTCTTACTATTCGATTGGTCTTCGCACTTTCACCCTAGGCAATTCGCCTAGGTCTGTCTTCTTGAGGAGGCCAAAACCCGAAATAAGGAGGTCCAGCCGACCCTGAAACCTCCCCTGTCTGAACTACACTAACCCGATTTTTCAGGGTCCTCAGCGCCATACAACTTTGCCTAGGTCACTTGTACTCTTGACTTAGGCCATCCGACTTGGTCCGTGTTTCTTCCTAGGGTTCACCTAGGTACTTTGCCTTGCTTGATGTGGTAACTTTTTAGTGTAGTTCAGACATCCCAATTTTGGGACTTAGCCGATTTTTCATGTATTTCCATATGACCCATAGGGTCCCTTTCTTCATACAAGCTTGCCTAGGGCGATCGGTCAAAACTTGTCTTACTATTCGATTGGTCTTCGCACTTTCACCCTAGGCAGTTTGCCTAGGTCTGTCTTCTTGAGGAGGCCAAAACCCGAAATAAGGAGGTTCAGCCGACCCAGAAACCTCCCCTGTCTGAACTACACTAACCCGATTTTTCAGGGTCCTCAGCGCCATACAACTTTGCCTAGGTCACTTGTACTCTTGACTTAGGCCATCTGACTTGGTCCGTGTTTCTTCCTAGGGTTCACCTAGGTACTTTGCCTTGCTTGCTGTGGTAACTTTTTAGTGTAGTTCAGACATCCCAATTTTGGGACTTAGCCGATTTTTCATGTATTTCCATATGACCCATAGGGTCCCTTTCTTCATACAAGCTTGCCTAGGGCGATCGGTCAAAACTTGTCTTACTATTCGATTGGTCTTCGCACTTTCACCCTAGGCAATTCGCCTAGGTCTGTCTTCTTGAGGAGGCCAAAACCCGAAATAAGGAGGTCCAGCCGACCCTGAAACCTCCCCTGTCTTAACTACACTAACCCGATTTTTCAGGGTCCTCAGCGCCATACAACTTTGCCTAGGTCACTTATACTCTTGACCTAGGCCATCTGACTTGGTCCGTGTTTCTTCCTAGGGTTCACCTAGGTACTTTGCCTTGCTTGATGTGGTAACTTTTTAGTGTAGTTCTGACATCCCAATTTTGGGACTTAGCCGATTTTTCGTATATTTCCATATGACCCATAGGGTCCCTTTCTTCATACAAGCTTGCCTAGGGCGATCGGTCAAAACTTGTCTTACTATTCGATTGGTCTTCGCACTTTCACCCTAGGCAATTCGCCTAGGTCTGTCTTCTTGAGGAGGCCAAAACCCGAAATAAGGAGGTCCAGCCGACCCTGAAACCTCCCCTGTCTGAACTACACTAACCCGATTTTTCAGGGTCCTCAGCGCCATACAACTTTGCCTAGGTCACTTGTACTCTTGACTTAGGCCATCCGACTTGGTCCGTGTTTCTTCCTAGGGTTCACCTAGGTACTTTGCCTTGCTTGATGTGGTAACTTTTTAGTGTAGTTCAGACATCCCAATTTTGGGACTTAGCCGATTTTTCATGTATTTCCATATGACCCATAGGGTCCCTTTCTTCATACAAGCTTGCCTAGGGCGATCGGTCAAAACTTGTCTTACTATTCGATTGGTCTTCGCACTTTCACCCTAGGCAGTTTGCCTAGGTGTAGCTTCTTGAGGAGGTCAAAACCCAAAATAAGGAGGTTCAGCCGACCCAAAAACCTCCCCTGTCTAAACTACACTAACCAGATTTTTCAGGGTCCTCACCGTCATACAACTTTGCCTAGGTCACTTGTTCTCTTGACTTAGGCCATCTGACTTGGTCCGTGTTTCTTGCTAGGGTTCACCTAGGTACTTTGCCTTGCTTGATGTGGTAACTTTTTAGTGTAGTTCAGACATCCCAATTTTGGGACTTAGCCGATTTTTCATGTATTTCCATATGACCCATAGGGTCCCTTTCTTCATACAAGCTTGCCTAGGGCGATCGGTCAAAACTTGTCTTACTATTCGATTGGTCTTCGCACTTTCACCCTAGGCAGTTTGCCTAGGTGTAGCTTCTTGAGGAGGTCAAAACCCAAAATAAGGAGGTTCAGCCGACCCAAAAACCTCCCCTGTCTAAACTACACTAACCAGATTTTTCAGGGTCCTCACCGTCATACAACTTTGCCTAGGTCACTTGTTCTCTTGACTTAGGCCATCTGACTTGGTCCGTGTTTCTTGCTAGGGTTCACCTAGGTACTTTGCCTTGCTTGATGTGGTAACTTTTTAGTGTAGTTCAGACATCCCAATTTTGGGACTTAGCCGATTTTTCGTAAAATACCATATGACCCATATGGGTCCTTTCCTTCATATAAGTTTGCCTTGCTTGGTATGGTAACATTTGAGTGTAGTTCTGACATCATCATTTTGGGACTTAGCCGATTTTTCGTAAAATACCATATGACCCATATGGGTCCTTTCCTTCATATAAGTTTGCCTTGCTTGGTGTGGTAACATTGGAGTGTAGTTCTGACATCCCCATTTTGGGACTTAGCCGATTTTTCAATCAATACCATATGACCCATCAGGGTCCTTTGCTTCATATAAGTTTGCCTTGCTTGGTGTGGTAACATTTGAGTGTAGTTCTGACATCCCCATTTTGGGACTTAGCCGATTTTTCGTAAAATACCATATGACCCATCAGGGTCCTTTCCTTCATATAAGTTTGCCTTGCTTGGTGTGGTAACATTTGAGTGTAGTTCTGACATCCCCATTTTGGGACTTAGCCGATTTTTCGTAAAATACCATATGACCCATCAGGGTCCTTTCCTTCATATAAGTTTGCCTTGCTTGGTGTGGTAACATTTGAGTGTAGTTCTGACATCCCCATTTTGGGACTTAGCCGATTTTTCGTAAAATACCATATGACCCATCAGGGTCCTTTGCTTCATATAAGTTTGCCTTGCTTGGTGTGGTAACATTTGAGTGTAGTTCTGACATCCCCATTTTGGGACTTAGCCGATTTTTCGATCCATACCATATGACCCATCAGGGTCCTTTCCTTCATATAAGTTTGCCTTGCTTGGTGTGGTAACATTTGAGTGTAGTTCTGACATCCCCATTTTGGGACTTAGCCGATTTTTCGTAAAATACCATATGACCCATCAGGGTCCTTTCCTTCATATAAGTTTGCCTTGCTTGGTGTGGTAACATTTGAGTGTAGTTCTGACATCCCCATTTTGGGACTTAGCCGATTTTTCGTAAAATACCATATGACCCATCAGGGTCCTTTCCTTCATATAAGTTTGCCTTGCTTGGTGTGGTAACATTTGAGTGTAGTTCTGACATCCCCATTTTGGGACTTAGCCGATTTTTCGTAAAATACCATATGACCCATCAGGGTCCTTTCCTTCATATAAGTTTGCCTTGCTTGGTGTGGTAACATTTGAGTGTAGTTCTGACATCCCCATTTTGGGACTTAGCCGATTTTTCGTAAAATACCATATGACCCATCAGGGTCCTTTCCTTCATATAAGTTTGCCTTGCTTGGTGTGGTAACATTTGAGTGTAGTTCTGACATCCCCATTTTGGGACTTAGCCGATTTTTCGTAAAATACCATATGACCCATCAGGGTCCTTTCCTTCATATAAGTTTGCCTTGCTTGGTGTGGTAACATTTGAGTGTAGTTCTGACATCCCCATTTTGGGACTTAGCCGATTTTTCGTAAAATACCATATGACCCATCAGGGTCCTTTCCTTCATATAAGTTTGCCTTGCTTGGTGTGGTAACATTTGAGTGTAGTTCTGACATCCCCATTTTGGGACTTAGCCGATTTTTCGTAAAATACCATATGACCCATCAGGGTCCTTTCCTTCATATAAGTTTGCCTTGCTTGGTGTGGTAACATTTGAGTGTAGTTCTGACATCCCCATTTTGGGACTTAGCCGATTTTTCGTAAAATACCATATGACCCATCAGGGTCCTTTCCTTCATATAAGTTTGCCTTGCTTGGTGTGGTAACATTTGAGTGTAGTTCTGACATCCCCATTTTGGGACTTAGCCGATTTTTCGTAAAATACCATATGACCCATCAGGGTCCTTTCCTTCATATAAGTTTGCCTTGCTTGGTGTGGTAACATTTGAGTGTAGTTCTGACATCCCCATTTTGGGACTTAGCCGATTTTTCGTAAAATACCATATGACCCATCAGGGTCCTTTGCTTCATATAAGTTTGCCTTGCTTGGTGTGGTAACATTTGAGTGTAGTTCTGACATCCCCAATTTGGGACTTAGCCGATTTTTCGTAAAATACCATATGACCCATCAGGGTCCTTTCCTTCATATAAGTTTGCCTTGCTTGGTGTGGTAACATTTGAGTGTAGTTCTGACATCCCCATTTTGGGACTTAGCCGATTTTTCGTAAAATACCATATGACCCATCAGGGTCCTTTGCTTCATATAAGTTTGCCTTGCTTGGTGTGGTAACATTTGAGTGTAGTTCTGACATCCCCAATTTGGGACTTAGCCGATTTTTCGATCCATACCATATGACCCATCAGGGTCCTTTGCTTCATATAAGTTTGCCTTGCTTGGTGTGGTAACATTTGAGTGTAGTTCTGACATCCCCATTTTGGGACTTAGCCGATTTTTCGTAAAATACCATATGACCCATCAGGGTCCTTTGCTTCATATAAGTTTGCCTTGCTTGGTGTGGTAACACATGAGTGTAGTTCTGACATCCCCATTTTGGGACTTAGCCGATTTTTCGATCCATCCTATATGACCCATCAGGGTCCTTTTTCTTCATATAAGTTTCCCAAGACTTAGTGCTTTTTACCTTTGGACACCAATATCACCCTTACGGGTTTCTTTGATCTTCTCACTTTGTATTGACCAAATGTAGGTCTTGCCATGCCAAACATATAATTGTTCTACACCAAGTCTCTATCTCGTACCGCCAGCTCGGTACATTCGATCAACCTGCCCTTAAGGCACCCGGGACTTAGCCATTTTTTCACATTTTTCATGATTTTGAGGCAACTTTTCTCGACTTTGTCACCTTATATCACCAAGATCCTTTCCCTTTAGCGCTTCACTCTGTTCGTATGATATTTAGCGCTGACTATCACCTTTCTATCGCTGACCTCAACTTCTTATTCGGTGCCATAGAGCCAGAGATATTTGGTGTATGCTGTTATAAGGGAAGTTTGTCACTTTTTCAAAGGCCCACTTTGGGACGCCCATATCTCACCTTCACGTATCTTCGATCTTCTTGTCGTCTATGGACGAAACTTAGGTCTTGTATTGGCCAACTTATAAATGTTCTACGGCCAAGCCGTATCTCTTACCGCCAGCCCGGTATTCATGGACTTAGTCGGATTTTCGCCTCTCGTGGTAACAATTTCTGACTTTGACTCACAATAACACCCGAACGGTCACATGCTAGCGCTTTGCTTGGCAGGAATTATAGTTAGCGCTACCTTTTCTCTTTCCATCGATACCTTGTTCGTTCCATTCCATGCCATACAGCCGAAGTTATGATGTTTCCCGTTTTCCATATCATGTGGAGCTTATGCTCTGGGAAAACCATCTAACACCTGTACCACCCTTTTGGGTACCACCGATCTCGTCACTATGTTCGGGCCAAATATAGGTTATAACATGCCCAACATATAATTGTTCTACACCAAGTCTCTATCTCTTACCGCCTGCTCGGTATTTTACTCGTAAGTCCAAATTTCACAACTTGTACTTTTTGGCCCAATGTACTCGAGTTTCAATTTTGGTAACATTTTTCGACTTTGACACTTAATAACTTCCAAATCATGCTAGTTAGCGCTTTGCTTTCTTCTAGTCGTATCTAGCGCTGGGTGTTACCTTTCCAAAACATATCCTAGCTTAACAATCCATGCCATACAGCCGGAGCTATACGGTGCACAAGTCAAATCCATTTTAGCCATGTTTCATTTTTGCCAATTTTTGACCACTCGTATCACCCTTCCAGAGTGGTCCGATCTTCTCGCTGTCTATGGACGACTTTTAGGTCTCGTAGAGGCAAACTTATAAGTATTCTACGTCAACCCGCTATCTCTTACCGCCTGCTCGGTATTCTTGGTCTTGTGTGATTTTTGGAAATTTTGGTATTATTTTTCCACTTTGTCGCTTAATAACTCAGTTTTGCTCAACACTTAGCGCTTCGGTTGTTTGGGATTATAGTTAGCGCTCGGTTCGACCTTTCCAACACTGATCTTAGCTTGTCGATCCGTTCCATACAGCCTGAGTTATTCGCGATACCGTGTTTCAACCCATTTCTCAAGTCTCGTTTTGGTCCAACTTTGAACCAGCCATATCACCCTGATGGGTACCTCCGATCTTCTCGCTCTATATTGGCCAAAGTTAGGTCTTGTGGTAACGTACTTATGATTGTTCTACGCCGTGTTCGTAGCTCTTATCGTTCGCCCGCTATTTTCGATCATAAGGTGAATTTTCGCCTCTAAACCACCATTTTTTACCTTTGCCCTCTAATATGACCGACTTGCTCAACACCTAGCGCTTCGCTTGGTAGGACACATAGCTAGCGCTCGTCAAGACCTTTCCAACGCATATCCAAGCTTTCCGATCCGAGCCATACAGCCTGAGCTATAGGCGATACCGTTTTTCCCATTTTCTTGGTCACATGCACTTTAGGGTACCCCTTTTTGCCTTTGACCCTTAATACCTCCTCCGGCTCACTAGTAGGCGCTCAGCTTGGTAGGATACATAGCTAGAGCAGGCCTTCACCTTTCCAAAACTGCCGAAAGTGTACCGATCCGACATCTAGAACCAAAGTTATGGTCATTCCCATCATGCTCTACTTTCATGGTCAACCTCCACCAAGCACACCTAGGTTGGACCAACTTTCACCAACACATCTCGAACCCCAAATTTGCTTCGACGTACTAGGTTTCCCTAGTAAAGTGGTCAAAACATCCATTACAACACGACTGGTCTTTCTGGTGGTCGACCTAGGCGACTTTGTTCGACGACCACCACCCCATAGAACTAAAAGACGTCCCTTGATACGGACCTCCGATACATTTTCCGGCCTGTCTAAACTACACTCATCGAAATTTTTTTGGGTCCCCACCGTCATACAAGTTTGCCTAGGTCAAGTTTTTCTTCCGGATCGGCCGCGGACCTCACTTTTCATTATCTAGGGAGGCCATAGGGCCCCAAAAGGGGTTTTTTAAAATTTTCGACACTTTCGACTTTGGTCGGATTTTTTCCGATTTTGGTCCGACCTAGGGACTTGGTGGTCCAAGGAGCCTCGGGACCAAACTTTTTTCTCAGGGGTCCCTACCTCCATACAACTTTGCCTAGGTCAATTTTTTGTTCCAAATCGACCGCGGATTTCACTTTTCAATATCTGGGGCTCGTGTAGAGTCCGAATATGAGGTTTTCTCATTTTTCGACATTTTCGACTTTTTTCGACTTTTTTCGGGTTTTTCGACCTAGGGGTCCGCCGAACAATTTTTGGGTCAAAAATTTTTATTGAACTAGTCGAAAGTACGCAAAAAGATAAGACTTTTTGCCGAAGACACCATGCCCCGGAACCGACTCCTTCCCCTTCAAAATTGGGGACAAACGTGATTTTTGAAACTTTTCCTTAGGGAGCCAAAGACTTAGAAAATTTTCAAAATCTCGATTTTTCGATTGCGAGCTAGCGCTTTGCGGTCTTCGGCAATGTTGTAGATCTCGACGAGATAAAACTTTTTGGTCAAGGGACATTTTGCCCTCCGACCCCTCCTTCCCCCCGCAAATCGCCCCGCAAAGTGCAATTTTTGCATTTTCACCTCTTTGCATGCACTGTTCGGCCCAAATGGCCACTTTCTATGGGTCTGAGCGCTTTGCGGTCTTCGGCAAACTTTTAGAGCGTACCAAGCCCTAATTATAATTGTTCTACACCAACTTCGTACCTCTTCATCCCTGGCCGCTATTCGCGTACCAAGGTAATTTTTGTTCATTTTATCAACATTTTTCATCTTTGACTGTTTATATCGGCCTTGCCATGAACCGATAGCGCTTCGCTGTGTTCTAACGTAAGTTAGTACTACTCAATACCTTTCCAAATCATGTCTTAGATTGTCATTTGCTTGCTTACAGCCGGAGCTATGAGCGATACCGTAAAAAGTTCCGAAACTTGGAAAAATCCTTGGATCGCCCATATCCCCCCTTTGGGGACCAGATATCGAAAAAAGTTCTTATTCAAAAAGTTGCGCCTTAACGTGTTCTAGTTATGCCTAGAACATTTCACTTCGCTAGCTGGCCTGCAACTTAGCCGTAATTGGGATTTTAGGGTGTTCATGGAGGGCCCATTTCCTGCGACTTGGTATCTTTTGGGCCCTATGTTTCTCTAATATCTCCACAAGTTTTCCAGATAGCTTTCTCATACTTTCAGGGTGTCTAGAGCACCTCAAGACCTTTCCAACGCTATGCCGTTCGCCTCGCTCGGACATCTACAGCCGAAGTTATTCGAGGTACACGGTACCTTACCCTGTTTTCTCAGTACTTGGTCGAAAATTTCGATCAGCCATATGACCGACTTGGACAACCCTGAGCGGGTTGGCCCCATATAACTAAACTTTTGTCTCTTGTAGGCAAACTTATAAATGTTCCACGTCAACTCGCTATCTCGTACCGCCTTGACGGTATACTTGGTCCAAGGGCCATTTCCAGCGACTTGGTCGCAATTTCGCTCTAAGTTTCGCTAATACCTTCGTCCGTGGACATGGTGATTTTTTGTTCGTATTTTTCCTTGATAGTCCCACTCAAGACTATTCCATACCAGAGCCAAGCGTCCCGCTAAGTGCCATACAGCCTGAGCAGTAATTCATGAAAGGTACCTCTACCAGTTTTTGCCATACTTGGGTACAAACTTTGTATCGCCCATATCTCCACTTTGGAGGCCAGCCAGCACCTTTGCCCCATATACTTTTTTCTTGGTTATACCATGCACTAAATATAATTGTTCTACGCCAACTTGCTATCTCTTCTCTAACTTGCCGTTATTCTTGGTCCAAGTCCCATTTCATTCGTTTTCGGACCCATTTTGCTATATGTTTCACTAATAGCTTCGGCCATGGACAAGCTGATATTCTGTTTGTATTTTTGCTTGATAGTCCCACTCAAGACCATTCCAAAACACACCGCAACTTGTCGCTCGGTGGCAAACTGACCGAGTTATAATTCATGAAAGATACCTCAACTTGGTACACCATGTGGTCGGCCCAAACCATATACCGACCAAACGACCGACTTGGAGCACCCTGACCGGGTTGCCCCCATATAATGAAAGTTGCGTCTCTACACGCCCAACTTATGAATATTCTACGCCAAGTCGCTATCTCTTACCGGTAAGCCGGTATTCACCTTCCAAGGGTGATTTTGGTCAAGTGCCATTTCCTGCGACTTGGTCCCCGAATTGGACCATCATCACCTAATATCTCCGTGGTCTTTCAACTCAGCCTCATAAAACTTTCAGGGTAGATAGGTCTCCCCAAGACCTTTCCAACGGTGAGCCGTTTGCCTCGCTCGGCCATCTACAGCCGAAGTTATTAATGGTACTTGGTACCTTACCCTGTTTTTTCCATACTTGTTCGTACTTGGGTACAAACTTTGGATCGCCCATATCTCCACTTTGGAGGCCAGCTAGCACCTTGGCCCCATATACTTTTTTGTTGGTCATGCCATGCACCAAATATAATTGTTCTACGCCAACTTGCTATCTCTTCTCCAACTTGCCGTTATTCTTGGTCCAATTCCCATTTCATTCGTTTTTGGACCCATTTTGCTATATGTTTCACTAATAGCTTCGGCCATGGACAAGCTGATTTTCGATTGGTATTTTTCCTTGATAGTCCCACTCAAGACCATTCCAAAACACACCGCAGCTTGTCGCTCGGTGGCAAACTGACCAAGTTATAATTCATGAAAGGTACCTCAACTTGGCACACCACGTGGTCGGCCCAAACCATAAACCAACCAAACGACCGACTTGGAGCACCCTGACCGGGTTGGCCCCATATAATAAAAGTTGCGTCTCTACACGCCCAACTTATGAATATTCTACGCCAAGTCGCTATCTCTTACCGGTAAGCCGGTATTCACCTTCCAAGGGTGATTTTGGTCAAGCGCCATTTCCTGCGACTTGGTCCCCGAATTGGACCATCATCACCTAATATCTCCGTGGTCTTTCAACTCAGCCTCATGAAACTTTCAGGGTAGATAGGTCTCCCCAAGACCTTTCCAACGGTGAGCCGATTGCCTCGCTCGGCCATCTACAGCCGAAGTTATTAATGGTACTTGGTACCTTACCCTGTTTTTTCCATACTTGTTCGTACTTGGGTACAAACTTTGGATCGCCCATATCTCCACTTTGGAGGCCAGCCAGCACCTTGGCCCCATATACTTTTTTGTTGGTGATACCATGCACCAAATATAATTGTTCTACGCAAGCTTGCTATCTCTTCTCCAACTTGCGGTTATTTTTGACTCAAGTCCCATTTACATAGTTTTTGGTACCAATTTGCTCTATGTTTCGCTAATAGCTTCGCCCAAGGACTTTGTGATTTTTTGTTCGCATTTTTCCTAAATAGTCCCACTCAAGACTATTCCAAATCACACCTTAGCTTGTCGCTCAGTGCCATACAGTTAGAGTTTTAATTCATGAAAGGTACATCACCTTGGTACACCACGTGGTCGGTCCAAACCATCAACCAACCATATGACCGACTTCGAGTCGAGCTAGCGGCTAGGCTCAATATAATGAAATGCGTGTCTTGATGCGGGCTACTGACGGTCTGAACAATGTAGCTCGCTAGCTCGTCTCTAAACTTGTGTTTTGGTCGAATATTGGGTGTTCATGTACCACTTCGGGTAACATGGACTTTGGTGCAACTTTACCACTTGTGCACTTAATAACTTCCCGGTCATTCAAGTCTTTGCCTTCATACTTTCAGGGTAGTTAGGTCTCGTCGGGACCTTTCCATACATATGCCAAACTCATCGATCGGACATCTATAGCCCGAGTTATTCGCGGTACACCGTACCTTACCCTGTTTTTTCCTCAATTGGGTACAAACCTTGGAACACCCATATCGCCCCTTTAGAGACTAGCTGGCACGTTGGCCTCATATAATGATAAGTGCACCTCAACTAGGGCTACTGACGGTCAGAACATTTCAACTTGCTAGCTCGGGCCCACACTTGTGTTTTTCTCGAATATATGGTTCAAGTGTGCCACTTTGGGCACTTTTGGACATTTTGTCCCCACACAACTTTCTTGCCTTGGTAGATAGGGTCTTGTGATCTTGGGCAAAAAGATGCACCAAGATATAGTCTAACTTTCGTTCTTGTACCGCAAAGCGCTATCTCCAACACCCGAGGAGATAGAAAGTGATTATGTTCGGTATATCGGTCTTCCATGGCCTACTATGGTAAGCCCCTGCAGGTATGCAACCGAAGGTGCTTGGTACATATATTTGGTGCAATATCGGTGCAAAGTAGGTGTTTCCTTGATCGGGCTATAACTTTCTTGGTTGATGTTGGATTGCTTTGCGGTCTTCGGGGGATAGTTAGGGAACATGTTGGCCAACATTTTCTTATTCCTCAGCCTGGCCGTACCTCTTACCGTCTAGGCGGTATTCATGCTCTAAGTTGGAACTTGTGTTCCATCGGGCAACTTTTCTGACTTTGACGCTTAATAACTTCCGTTCATATGCAGTCTAAGCTCTGCAACTCTCAGGAAAGCTAGTACTACTCATTTCCTTTCCATATCAGTCTTTGGCTTGTCGATCCGATGTCTACAGCCTTAGTTATTCACGTTCCCTGTGAAGGTAGGTTTTTGCCCATTTTACAGTTCATGTGGTAACATTCCCGGACTTTGCCGGCTTTCTCTTCATGTGGTAACTTGCTTGCTCATGTGGTAACTTGATAGTGTATTTCCGACAGACCCAATCTGGGACTTAGCCGATTTTTCTCTTCATATTATATGAATCCATCACTAGGCCATCTTGCTTGCTTGTGTGGTAACTTGAAAGTGTATGTCTGACAGACCCAATCTTGGACTTAGCCGATTTTTCTCTTCATATCATATGGATCCATCACTAGGCCATCTTGCTTGCTTGCGTGGTAACTTGGAAGTGTATTTCTGACAGACCCAATCTGGGACTTAGCCGATTTTTCTCTTCATATTATATGAATCCATCACTAGGCCATCTTGCTTGCTTGTGTGGTAACTTGAAAGTGTATGTCTGACAGACCCAATCTTGGACTTAGCCAATTTTTCTCTTCATGTCATATGGATCCTTCACTAGGCCATCTTGCTTGCTTGTGTGGTAACTTGGAAGTGTATTTCTGACAGACCCAATCTGGGACTTAGCCGATTTTTCTCTTCATATTATATGGATCCATCACTAGGCCATCTTGCTTGCTTGTGTGGTAACTTGGAAGTGTATTTCTGACAGACCCAATCTCGGACTTAGCCGATTTTTCTCTTCATATCATATGGATCCATCCTTAGGCCATCTTGCTTGCTTGTGTGGTAACTTGATAGTGTATTTCTGACAGACCCAATCTCGGACTTAGCCGATTTTTCTCTTCATATCATATGGATCCATCACTAGGCCATCTTGCTTGCTTGTGTGGTAACTTGGAAGTGTATTTCAGACAGACCCAATCTGGGACTTAGCCGATTTTTCTCTTCATATTATATGGATCCATCACTAGGCCATCTTGCTTGCTTGTGTGGTAACTTGATAGTGTATTTCCGACCGACCCAATCTCGGACTTAGCCGATTTTTCTCTTCATATCATATGGATCCATCATATGGCCATCTTGCTTGATTGTGTGGTAACTTGATAGTGTATTTCTGACAGACCCAATCTCGGACTTAGCCGATTTTTCTCATCATATAATATGGATCCTGGACTTAGCCGATTATAAGGTTATTATATATGGATCCTGGACTTAGCCGATTTTTCTCTTCATATAATATGGATCCTGGACTTATCCGATTATTAGGTTATTATATATGGATCCTGGACTTAGCCGATTTTTCTCTTCATATAATATGGATCCGGGACTTAGCCGATTTTTCTCTTCATATAATATGGATCCGGGACTTAGCCGATTTTTCCCTTCATAAATATGGATCCGGGACTTAGCCGATTTTTCTGTTCAAATAATATGGATCCGGGACTTAGCCAATTTTTCTCTTCATGTGGTAACGTATGCCAATCGCTCACAAGTCATGGGATAAGGGTACTTGTGTTCTTCCATCTTCTAAGTCCCGCACGGGGACATCGTGATCGCCCCAAGTCCGGAATAGCGCCAAGTCAAGCCCCACGGTGGCCGTGCAGGACCTGTTAGCGGCGGCCCCACTGACAGCACTAATCCGGACTTAGAAATTATATCTTTCTAATCGAACACCACACACGCAACACCACCATACCACCATCTCCTTGCAAGTACCTAAGTACCCGCAACTCCATGGTGAAGGCAATGTCACTCCATCACCAACCTCTTTGCACTGCAAGCACTTACGTACCAACAACACTCCGAAGAAGGCAACGGCGCGCGACGCTCGACTCCACACACCACACCACACCACACCACCGATGGCCAGCCAGCCAGCCAGCCCAGCTAAGGGCTAACCCACCAACCAACCACCAATGGCCTAGGCCAGCCGGATCCCACCTTCAAGTTCAAGCACAGCCAAGTGCAAGTACCGCCAAGTGTTCACCAACCAACCATCACACCAGGTCAGCCGGCCAGTACCCACCTTCAAGTGCCATTACCCTCGGGTGCAAGCCCAATCAAGTGTTAACCAACCAACCCGGCCAAGGCAGCCAACAGGCCGGCACCCTACAGCACCGACCCGCCATCACCACCTCAACCGTTGACCATGCAAGTGGCCTCGGACAACAGGTGACACCCGAAGTACATCCGAAGAACGTATATCAAGTGTTTGCTCACCAAGTCCTCAACCAACCCCAAGTACCCGGAGGTACCCAGAGTGTTGGATCCGCCAACCCGTCCCGGCACTCCAAGTCCTTGCGAACCCAAAGTGTTTGCCCGGTAGGGCCATTGTATCACAACGCTTGCGACCATGCAAGTGGCCTCGAACAAGGTGACAGGGGTATCTTCACCAAGTTCTCAACCAACCCCAAGTACCCGGAGGTACCCAGAGTGTTGGGTCCGCCAACCACTACCAGCACTCCAAGTCCTCGCGAACCCAAAGTGTTTGCCCGGTAGGGCCATTAGACCACAACGCTTGCTAACCATGCAAGTGGTCTCGGACAACAGGTGACACCCGAAGTACATCCGGAGAGTGTACAACAAGTGTTTGTTCACCAAGTCCTCAACCAACCCCAAGTACCCGGAGGTACCCAGAGTGTTGGGTCCGCCAACCACTACCAGCACTCTAAGTCCTCGCGAACCCAAAGTGTTTGCCCGGTAGGGCCATTAGACCACAACGCTTGCTAACCATGCAAGTGGTCTCGGACAACAGGCGATACCCGAAGTACATCCGAAGAGTGTATATCAAGTGTTTGTTCACCAAGTCCTCAACCAACCCCAAGTACCCGGAGGTACCCAGAGTGTTGGATCCGCAAACCCGTCCCGGCACTCCAAGTCCTTGCGAACCCAAAGTGTTTGCCCGGTAGGGCCATTGTATCACAACGCTTGCTACCATGCAAGTGGCCTCGGACAACAGGTGACACCCGAAGTACATCCGGAGAGTGTACAACAAGTGTTTGTTCACCAAGTCCTCAACCAACCCCAAGTACCCGGAGGTACCCAGAGTGTTGGATCCGCCAACCCGTCCCGGCACTCCAAGTCCTTGCGAACCCAAAGTGTTTGCCCGGTAGGGCCATTGAATCACAACGCTTGCTAACCATGCAAGTGGTCTCGGACAACAGGTGACACCCGAAGTACATCCGGAGAGTGTATATCAAGTGTTTGTTCACCAAGTCCTCAACCAACCCCAAGTACCCGGAGGTACCCAGAGTGTTGGATCCGCCAACCCGTCCCGGCACTCTAAGTCCTTGCGAACCCAAAGTGTTTGCCCGGTTGGGCCATTAGATCACAACGCTTGCTAACCATGCAAGTGGTCTGGAGTATAGGTGATACTGACATACCACCGAGATGGTACATCTAGTATTGGGTCACCAAAACCAAACCAACCCCAAGTATCAACCCGGCATACTCAGAGTGATGGATCCGCCAACCCGTCCCGGCACTCCAAGTCCTTGACGAACCGAAAGTGTTTGCCCGGTAAGGCCATTAGATCACAACGCTTGCTACCCCACGGCGAGCTAAACATGCAAGTGGTCTTAGGCAACAGGTGACACCCGAAATTCATCCGAAGATGGAATATCAAGTGTTTAATCACCAAGCCAGCATCCAAACACCAAGTACCCCGGGAGGACCCGATGCGTTGCGACCATCTCCAAGTTCTTGACGAACCCGCAGTGAAAGGCGGTAAGGCCTCTGGGCCGCAACGCTCGCATGTGTTAACCCGCAAACACCACTGACCGGTCGGTCCACCGCAAGGGTGGGTCCAACTAGTCCACACACGGTATGCCGCATGTGCCCCCCGGGGGGAGCACACCGCACACAACCACCAAGCATGGGTCGCCTGAAAGGATCGAAATGTACATCTCTCTTCAATGCGTAGCGCCCAGCCTGCAAACCCGTCGTTTTCGGGTGGTCTTAGGAGTCGAAACTATTCTTGGAAGATCGGCAAGCACAACGCCTTTTCCCACTTCAGGTACTTCGGCGAGCGCACTCGCGATAGGCTCAGTTTGAGGGTTTCCAATAAATGGAAAGAGTCTATAGAAGACTCAATCCGGTCTCGTGATGTTATTAGCCATCTAGCTAACGACTCCTATACATATACTACCAGCCTGGTTCGGTTACGACCTTAGAGGCGTTCAGGCATAATCCGACGGACGTAGCGTCATACCAAAGTCCGCTCGGACTAGTATTGAGCCATTGGTCCGTACCTGTGGTTCCTCTCGTACTGCACAGGAATTCCATTGAGATAGTACTTGCACACCAGTAGGGTAAAACTAACCTGTCTCACGACGGTCTAAACCCAGCTCACGTTCCCTTGAAAGGGTGAACAATCCTACGCTTTGTGAATTTTGCTTCGCAATGATAGGAAGAGCCGACATCGAAGGATCAAAAAGCCACGTCGCTATGAACGCTTGGCGGCCACAAGCCAGTTATCCCTGTGTGTGTGAGCTGTCAAACGCTGTAGTGTCAACACGTGCTGAGCGTCGCTCCGTGTTTTTCATAAAAATTTCGCGTAAAAAGTTTAAAGAACCCACGAAAGTTTGTTGTAATCGTTAAAACTAGTGCCAATCTACAGATTAGTAGTGAAAACCGCATTAAAATCATCGATTTCAACGAAAAATAAGAAAGAAAAGTGTTTGTTTACATTTTGTATGGAGAGCAGCCCGGGGCGTAGCCCCATTTGGGACTACGTGTTTTTTGGTTAAAAAAGTGTCCGGATCCTGGCCGGATGTGGTTTTTTAGATGACAGATGGTGTTTTAAAACGAAAGTCAGAGAAAACCGTATGAAAAAAGACGAATTCAGCGCAAAATAAGTGTAAATAAAGTGAAAGCACGTGGTGCAAAAATTTTGGCAGGTGAAGATTCGATCGTCCATTTTCCAGCCGGATTCGGACTCGAAGATCCGAGCGATTTCACCTAAGCCGAATCGGGCTCCGTGTCATCTGATCCAGTTTTTCAAAAAAGGACCGTTGGTGCCGGATTTTCGGGTCGTTCAAACTGACCGTTGGTGGAGTCGGTGGCCGTTGGTTTGAAGTGGCCGTTAATTCAAATCGGTCGGTAATTCAAATTGGCCGGTTATCCAAATTGGCCGGTATTTTTAATTGACCGTTGGCGGCAGTGTGTCCCGGATAGGTGTCCCGGCTGGGGGTGAAATGTTTCAAGTGTCCCGGCTGAAATATTTCATGGACCAACCATCCGGTTGAAATGTTTCAGTGAAACTTTTCAAGGTGTCTCGGCTAAGAGTGAAATGTTTCATGTGTCTCGGCTGAAAAATTTCGAGGTACGATCATCCCGGTGAAATATTTCAGTGTGTCTCGGCTAAACTTGGTTCCGAACTTGGCCGCCAGGCGTTCCGAACGGCGCCACCAGTACCAGCGGATTGCCAGCATTGCCACCAGGCGGCGCTTCGGGTCGTGGCGGGTGTCTCGGCTCACGGAGATTTCGAACACTGTTACCAGGCGGCGGCACTGGTGCTGAGCTTTTCAACGTCACAACCAGGCGGCGCCTTCAGTTCATCAAGTGTCTCGGCTGGTGGAGATCACCGGTTATCACAACCAGGCGGCACTCTGAGTTTTATGGCGAGTGTATCGGCTGGCGGTTTGCGGATTTGTCAACCAGGCGGCACCTGATCGCAGAGAAGAACTGAGATATAAGCTCAGATTTGGAAAGGGGAAAAAGATTGGTTTGGCCTTTTATTTGTTGGAGTTTTTATTTCGCACCGGTACTTGGCCTTCCTCCACTCCCCTTCCCCTTCCCACCTTCCCTTCCCAGACACTCCACCCTGGCTCTCCGCAACCTAACCCATTGCCCACAGCGATTTTCAGGGTTGCAGTAGGGGAATGGAGCAGGCATCGGGGGAGCCTTCGACGCGTCGGTCCGTCAGGCTCCGGTCCACCTGTGACGCTACCGCGCCATCGCCGAAGGACGACGGGGACAAAGTGATGACATCATCGGTTGCGCTGCCGTTGACTCGGCAGCGAAAGGGAGGCAGTGTCGCGCCATCGACTGCGACGCCCACTCGGCCGGTGGTGGTGGTGCAGCGGATGGCCCTGCTAGCCAGTGATATGGAGATTTCAGAGGAGAGCGACGAGGACGAGCTCAACTCAACCGTCGTCCAGCAGGTGGCCGAAGTCCCGCAGCAGGAGCCGACTATCGCAAGCCTCAGCAGCGAGTTGAGGGAGCTCCGGGCAACCGTCGAGACTCTCCTCGCTAAGGTTAGCGAGATGGAGACGGGCCGGGCGACGGCAAAGGATGGCGACGCGGAGCTGAAGACAAAGCTGAAGTTGTTGTCTCGTGAAAATCAGGAGCTGAAGCGAGACAACATTAGCCTTCGTGAGCGTGCGGCAGCCAGCGAAAGAGAACTTATGCTGCTCCAAAGTGGACTCCACTCGATGGGAGAGTTGGCGGTAGCTACGCAGCAGCAACAACAACATGTCGTCGACTCCAGTGCTGTTGGGCAAAGCCAGCATCCACCTGGCGACACTCCCAAACGAAAGCGGACCCGGGCAAGGCGCGGCAAGAAAAAAGAGGGCGAACTGACGGGCATGCACGAAGTCATCACGCCTGATGTCCCCGAGATCCCGGTCGAGGCCGTCTTGTCCCAGGCCATGGCTCCAGGAAAGCCAAAACCGAAGGTAAAGAAAGCAGCGGCTGTGGCAACCAAGGTGCATGCGCAACCAGCATCCTTTGCTAAAGTCGTGGCCAAGGGAGACAAGAGAGCAGCACCACAGAAAGCGGGAAAGAGCGCTGCTAAAGTGGAGAGGCCTGCGGTGATCGTCCTCGAGGCCAACGAGGGCAAGGCCTTCCTCGACACATACAAGGCAGTGCGTTCCAAGACCAATGTGGATCAGTTCGTGGCGAGGGTTTGCCGCACAGGGGAGCGGAAGCTGTCGCTGTGGCTGAAGCCGAACACGGACTGCGAGAGTGTGCTGGCCGATGTCAGCGAAGCCATCAAGGAGGATGGAGTGGCCCACCTCCTTGTCGACAAGCAGACGGCCGCGATCACAGGAATTGACATGCTGGCGACTGTCGACGACTTGATTTCGGCGATTAAGCGACAGGCGGGGCTGACGGTTCCGGGCGAGGCAGTTCGGATGTGGCGGCGGTACGACGGGCTGCAGAAAGCCCATATCAAGCTGCCGCGCGGGCAGTGCCAGCTTCTCGACGGTCACCGGGTCACCATAGGGAACACGAGTTGCGTCGTGCAGGCGCTCGCAACGGTCCCTGCAGGAGAGCAGCTCTGCTACCGCTGCTTTGGCAAGGGGCACCGCTCTCGCGAGTGCACCGGCCCTGACTACTCCAAGTGCTGCTTCCGGTGCGGATCGAAGCAGCACAAGGCCAAGGAGTGCAGCTCGGGCCCCAAGTGCCTTACGTGTTCCGGACAACATCAGACAGGTTCACCGGTTTGCAGCGGAAGTAGCCAGCCGTCATGTTCCCGCTAGTTTCGAACACCACTGTTAGAGGGCGTGACGCTGGGTTGAAGATCCTCCAGATCAACTTGGCGCGCAGCAGGGTAGCACAAGATCTCATGCTCCAGACCGCACGGGAGCAAAGGATCGACATTGTGCTGGCGTCGGAGATCTACCGTGTTCCACCCAATAATGGGAACTGGGCGGTGGACTCGACAGCGAAGGCAGCTGTTATTACGACCGGAGCCTTGCCCATACAGCGAGTCTGGGCAAGTAGGGTAGGACTGGTGTCGGTCCAGGTGGCGGGGGTGACCTTCATCTCTTGCTACGCCCCACCAACACCGGGATGGACGGACGAGGACTACCAGCGGCTGCTCGACGAGATCGATATCGAGGCCAGAGCACACCCCCTCGTAGTCTTGGCGGGCGACTTCAATGCCTGGCACGTGCGATGGGGCAGCGCGAGGACGAAGCCGCGTGGTGAAGATCTCGCCGAGGTCGTCGACCAGCTCGACCTGGCGATCTTGAACCGCGGCAGTGTGCCCACGTTCGTCGGCAACGGCAGTGCTACTGAAAGTGTGGTCGACGTGTCCTTCGCCAGTCCGGCCATTGAACCCGGTAACGACTGGCGGGTGCTCGACACTTTCACCAACAGTGACCACAGATACGTGAGATTCAGCGTATCCGCGACACCAGTCAGCAGCGCTTCACCACACCAGCAGAGGCAACCGCAACAACAGCACCAGCATCGCGACCGGCAGCGACAACGCGAGCAGATTGGACCGAGATGGAAGTTGCGTCAATTCCATCCCGAAGCCTTCCAGATCGCGCTCCAGGCTTCCGGGTTTGCCGAGGCGGCTGTATCACCGGCGACTCTTACCGCTGGACTTACTAGAGCCTGCGATGAGGTGATGCAGAGGGCACCGCCAGCGCAGTTTTTGGTGAGACCGGAAATGTACTGGTGGACGCAGGAAATCGGCCTTCTCAGGGAGCAGTGCAAGTCATCTGAGGATGCGATTTTGACCGCCGGAACCGGTGCACAGCGAGAGTTGGCCAGAGAACGGCACAGGAGCTGTAAGAAGGAACTCGCCCGTGCCATCAAGGCAAGCAAGGACCGTAGCTTTGATGAGATGATTGCGGAAGCTGAGGACAACGTCTTCGGCACTGCCTACAAGGTAGTAACGTCACGCCTCAAGGGTAGCCGCGTCCCCCCGGAGCGAGATCCTGCGATTCTACAGCACGTCGTGTCGGAACTCTTCCCGGATCATGGCACTTTTGAGTGGCCTGCACCGGATCTGGTCGATTGGGGGCAGACAACGCAGGAGCCAGTGAGGGAGGTGTCGGATGAGGAGCTCTTGGCGATCGCGGCGCGGATGGTGCCCACTAAGGCCCCGGGACCCGATGGCATCATCAATGCGGCACTGAGGGTCGCTGTTCGCGAGCACACGGAGACGTTTCGCCGCGTGTTCCAGGAGTGCTTCGATCAATGCACCTTTCCCGCTGACTGGAAGCGACAACGACTTGCTTTGCTACCCAAGTCCGGAAGACCTCAGGGCGATCCGTCATCCTTTCGGCCTCTTGGGATGCTCGACGGATCAGGCAAGATCTTGGAGCGGCTGATCTTGGATCGCCTGAATGAACACCTGGAAGACCCAGATCACCCTCGCCTGTCGCCGTCTCAGTATGGATTCAGAAAGGGCAGGTCTACAATTCAGGCGATTGAACGTGTTAAGGAGGCCGGCCAGCGCGCGATGGCCCACCGAATGACGGATCGGAGGGCTAACAAGTGTCTGATGGTGGTGTCATTGGATGTACGCAATGCTTTTAACACGGCGAGCTGGCGATCCATCGCCAAAGCACTGCAAGGAAAGCACGTTCCGGCATGCCTGCAGCGGATACTGGAAAGCTGGTTTCGGGGACGGCTGCTGGTTTATGAGACGTCGGACGGTCCGGTCACCCGGGAATTGTCGGCGGGAGTCCCACAGGGTTCCATACTTGGTCCGACGCTGTGGAACACCATGTATGACGCCGTCCTGTCCATCGACATGCCCGCCGGTGTAGAGCTTGTCGCCTTCGCTGACGACCTCGTGCTCCTGGCACCAGGACCCACGCCAGCACTGGCCGCGAGTTTGGCGGAGGAGTCTGTGAATAGGGTTGTGGCTTGGATGCGCGAACACCAGCTGGAGCTCGCCGCAGCTAAGACGGATATTGTGATGGTGTCGAAAAAGAAGAAGGATTACAAGAACATCCCAGTTAACATCAACGGCGTTCCTCTTCGTTCGGCAACCGACATCAAATATCTAGGAGTGCGCATTAAACACAATCTTAAGTGGTCAGAGCACGTCAAGCAGGTCACTCAAAAGGCTTCTCGAGTAGCGACAGCACTTGCACTGCTGATGCGACGGCACAGCGGGCCAAAGTGCAAGAAGCGTCGCCTCCTGGTTTCGGTCGTCAACAGCATCCTCCGCTACGGTGCACCGGTGTGGCACGAGGGTGTTGAAACCAGGGAGGAGCAACGACTACTGGAGAGGGTCCAGAAGAGGGTTGTGGTCGGAGCATCCTTCGCATTCCGGACAATCTCATACGACGCTGCCGCAGTGATAGCGGGCACCATCCCAATAGCGCTGTTGGTAAAAGAGGACGCTCGCTATTACCAGCGTAGAGTGAACGCCGACCCTGGGGGTCTGTCGGCTAAAGAGATGCGTGAGCAGGAGCGTCTCGCCACATACCACCAGTGGCAGGACAGGTGGGACGAGGTTGGCAGGACGGGAGGACGGTTCGCCCGATGGACTCGGCGAGTTCTCCCCGACCCAGCTGCGTGGCACCAAAGGAAACACGGAGAGGTGAATTTCCATTTGTGTCAGGTGCTCTCCGGGCACGGATTTTTCCGTGAGTACCTGCACAATAAGGAGTTCGCCTCGTCCCCTGAGTGCCCGCAGTGCCCGGACATCATCGAGTCTGCTGAGCACGTGATGTTCGAGTGCCCTCGTTT